>NC_058407.1:84641122-84903388 GCF_002201575.2 Neomonachus schauinslandi | reverse complement strand
ATATATATATATATATATATATATATATATATATATATATATATATAATGGAATATTATGCAGCCATCAAAAGGAATGAGATCTTGCCCTTTGTAACGACGTGGATGGAACTGGAGGGTGTTATGCTGAGTGAAACAAGTCAGTCAGAGAAAGACATGTATCATATGACCTCACTGATATGAGGAATTCTTAATCTCGGGAAACAAACTGAGGGTGCCTGGAGTGGGGGGTGGGGTGGCTGGGTAGTGGACACTGGGGAGGGTATGTGCTATGGTGAGTGCTGTGAATTGTGCAAGACTGTTGAATCACAGATCTGTACCTCTGAAACAAATAATGCAATATATGTTAGGGAAAAAGAAAGATAGGAGGGGAAGAATGAAGGGGGGGATATCAGAGGGGGAGATGAACCATGAGAGACGATGGACTCTGAAAAACAAGCTGAGTGTTCTAGAGAGGATGGGGGTGGGAGGAGGGGTTAGCCTGGTGATGGGTATTAAAGAGGGCATGTTTTGCATGGAGCACTGGGTGTTATGCACAAACAATGAATCATGGAACACTACCTCTAAAACTAATGATGTAATGTATGGTGATTAACATAACAATAAATTTTTTTTAAAAAAGGAATCATTTGCATCGCTAAATATTTGCTTTGCTATCAGTTTTCTCTAATTTAAGGACTGTCCCTGGAGTTGTAAAATAGTCTAGTCAAAAGCAATCAGAGATGCGTATATGCATTCTTATTTTTAATCCCTAGAGGAATCTTTAGAAATCCCTAACATTCCAATGAAAAAGACACTCAGTAATCTTTTTTGTATTAAGGGCCTAATACACTGTCTGGTGCGTAGTAGCTGCTCAGTAAAAGATTGTTGATAATGATTATAATATATCATGTGCTTCTGAATGCCTGGCCTCAGAATATGTGTCAAATTTTTATGAATCCAAAGTGTTATTTTTACATATATGGAAAATTAAGTCTCAAATGTCTTTGGTTTATACTGAATCAGTTATTTCAGCATATGAGATTCTCAACTTATTTGTAATAAGATTTCTTTAAACTTTTTAAGTTGTCTTCACTGTGATTTATTTAATAATGAAGATGTTTACAAAATTATTTTATTTTTGAGATTGTCAGTTTTGCTTCACATAGTTAAGCTAAACTAATTTAAAAAAAATCACCAAGGCAAATTACATCAAGATAAATTTTATTCAAAAAATTTCGCTGAAAGAATTTATTTCACTATGCAAAGCTGAGAGCTATAGCTAGGGGAACTCTTTACTCCTAATACAAATTATAGAATTTCACAGCAGGAAAATCATCTTGTCTTGCTGTTCTATAGAAGGGGAATAGAGCCCTGGAGAGAGCACATGATCTGCTCAGCGTCTCAGAACCATTTAATAAATGGCAAAGGTGTGAGTTTGACCACAGCAATGATAGGAGTTCTTCTATTTCATACTTTCTAATGGAAATGAGAAGTAATTTTGAAAGTTGTTCAGTGTTCTTCAGAACATCAGGTGCCAATTTTTTTTTGTTATCATTGATGCATGCATCCATCCATGCATTCAACAAGGTTTAATTTACTAGCTGAAGTAATCCAGCAATAAAACAGGATTAACAAAACAAGACATGGCCCGACTTCCTGGCCAATTGGTACTATGAAGAAGGGGTTGAAGGCTGGGGGTTACAGGGTGGGGGTGGTAAGCTTGGAACTGTGGGAGGGGGTAAGCTTTCACTGGGAATATATTTGGATAGCTTGGTTTTACAAATGTGTGACTGCAAGAGCTCATATTTGGAATGCTTTTCTCAATTGTATAATAGGTATCACAATGACATAAATAAGCTTTTTTACTGATTTTTCTGCTGTGTTTCGTATAGCTCCCTCATGCAGCAAATTGTGTATTGGTTATGCCCTAATTGTACTGATTTCCTTGGGAAAAATACTTTTCCGTTTTATATATATACATATATGTGTGTTTATATATGTTATGTATATAAGTATAGCATGTCTTATGTATAATATGTGTAAAATATAAGTAATATATGATATGTGATCTATATGATTAATATAGAATATGATTTAATGATTATAGTATTTATATAATGTGTCACATTAATATATATTAGTATAATCAATACTTTGTTAATATAATTTATATAGAACAATTATATCCTGTATTAATTAGATTTATATGTAATGCAATATAAATCATATTTTATACTATGATATATAATGTATGTATATACATATTATATATATTTTATATATATGTATATATACACATATAATATATAATATTCACAAGAATGTGATCATGGGACTAGTTTAAACTTTTGCAGTTGTCTGAAATACCAGGCTCTGCTTCTTTCCAGCTTAGTTAATACTTTTAGGGATATGTAGTACAGGGTTCTTTTCCCTTGGCCCTTGGCCTTGGCACTGTGACAATGGTTGTCAAACTGGAATGTATATACCAGTCTCTTGCTCACTTGTCAGATACTGAGTTCCAGGCCCCAACCTTAGGATTATGACTTAATAAACCTGGATTCTAACATGGGTGGTCCAAGACCCTATTTTGAGAAGCTCTGACTCTGCCATGTTCTTTTCTGAAGACAGGCAGGAGCTTATCTCTCCCTCCTTGGTATGGACAATTCCTATACACTGTTTGAACATCTAAATATTTGTCTCCCCTAAGAATTGGTAGATGGCAGTAAATTTGCCTCACAAGGGGTAAATTGCAGACCGAATTCTTCAGCGTTTCAGATCTCATAAAGTACTGGTTGTTCATTCATTAAAGACTGCTTATAAAGTGCAATCTTCTCAATATTCACATGCATTATTGGCATAGACATTTTTATGAATAAAGACTGAGAATCACTTAACTTTATAGGACACTTTTTGAAAGCTTTCTAATCCTTGCTGTGACAATGGCTGAACTTGTAGAGAGTTCAGACTTAAAACTTCCAGGGATGTTTACCACTGAAAAAAACATAATCCTTTTGGGAGAAGATCTTGAAGTATAAGCACCTTTAGGTCTTCACTTATTCCTGAGAAAATAACTGACTTCAAAAAAACAAAAGCAATAGAAAGCATGAATAGAGGACTGTTTTTTAAAATTTAAGCAACTGTTCTTTCATCAAGAAAAATCTAAAATACTGGATTGGACTATTTCCATGTTTATAAACCAAGATTAAGAGATGTTTTAGACCTGAAAGTTTTTTTTCCTCCAACTCCCCCTTCCCCTTGTCCATGTAAAAGACAATGGTGACCAGTTCTTTTTTGGTAACAACCAATAACCCAATTAATAATACATTACATGAACAGAAGGGCATAGCCAGATTTTTTAAAAACAGATTTTCATTTTAATTCTCTAGATGCAACACAGTTCAATGGAACTTTCTGTGATGATTGAGATGTTCTATGTCTATGATGTTTATTCTGGAAGCCACTAGCTCCATGCAGCTACTGAACACATGAAATGTAGCTAGTGCAACTGAGGAACTGAATTTTTAATTTAATTTTAGTTAACTTAATGTAAATTGCCACACCTAGCAAGTACGTACTATATTGGACTGTGTCACTCTGGAAGAAAGTATACGGCTTTTCATAACTCTAGGAGTAGTAATTCTTTATGAAGGTAGAAAGCTATATGTATGTTTAGCACTATAGCTTATAAAGGTGGCTTCTAATGGAGCAGTCCTTTGATTTTTCTCAGACTTAAAGAGATGGTTATTATTTCTTTCTCTGCTTCCTTTTTTATTTCCTTTAAAAATTTTTTAATTTTTTAAATTTAATTTTTTATTTATATTCTAATTAGTTAACATACAGTGTAGTATTGGTTTCAGGTGTAGAATTTAGTGATTCATCACTTACAGCCCCCAGTGCTCATCATAACGAGTGCCCTCTTTAATATCCATTACCCATTTAGCCCACCCCCCCACCTCCCTCCATCAACCCTCAGTTCTCTATCTTTAAGAGTCTCTTATGGTTTGTTCCCTCTCTCTTTTTTCTCCCTCTTGTCCCCCATACGTTGGTCTGTTCTGTTTCTTAAATTCCACATATGTGTGAAATCATATGGTATTTTTCTTTCTCTGACTTATTTCATTTAGCATAATATACTCTAGCTCCATCCACATCATTGCAAGTGGCAAGATTTCATTCTTTTTGATGGCTGAGTAATATTCCTGTGTGTGTGTGTGTGTGTGTGTGTGTGTGTACACACAACACATATATATACCACATCTTCTTTATCCATTCATCAGTTGGTGGACACTGGGCTCTTTCCATAGTTTAGCTGTTGTTGATAATGCCACTATAAACATCATGGTGCATGTGTCCCTTCAAATCTGTACTTTTGTATCCTTTAGGTAAATACCTAGTAGTGCAATTGCTGGATTGTAGGATAGTTCTATTTTTTTTTTTAATTTATTTATTTGAGGGAGAGAGAGAGAGGGAGCACATGTGTGTACATGAGAGCAGGGTGGTGGGGGAAGGCAGAGGGAGAGAGAGTCTTTAAGCAGACTCCATCCTGAGCGTGGAACCTGACATGGGGCTTGATTTCACCACCCAAGCTGAAACTAAGAGTCATTCATTTAACCCACTGTGCCACCCAGGTGCCCCAAGAGTAGTTCTATTTTTAACTTTTTGAGGAACTTCCATACTGTTTTCCAGAGTGGATGCACCAGTTTGCATTTCCACCGACAGTGTAAGAGTGTTCCCCTTTCTCCACATCCTCTACAATACCTGTTGTTTTTTGTGTTAATTTTAGCCATTCTGACAGGTGTGCAGTTGTATCTCATTGTGGTTTTGATTTGTATTTCCCTGATGATGAGTGATGTTGAGCATATTTTCATGTGTCTGTTAGTCATCTGCACATCTTCTTTAGAAAAATGTCTGTTCATGTCTTCTGCCCATTTCTTGACTGGATTATTTGTTTTTTTGGGTGTTGAGTTTGATAAGTTCTTTATAGATTTTGGATACTAACCCTTTATCAGATATGTCCTTTGAAAATATCTTCCCCCATTGCGTAGGCTGCCTTTTAGTTTTATTGATTGTTTCCTTCACTGTACAAAAGTTTTTTTATCTTGATGAAGTCCCAATATTTCTTTTTTGCTTTTGTTTCCCTTACGTCCAGTGACGTGTCTAGTAAGAAGTTGCTCCGGCTGAGGTCAAAGGCATTGCTGCTTGTGTTCTCCTGTAGGATTTTAATGGTTTCCTGTCTCACATTTAGGTCTTTCATCCATTTTGGATTTATTTTTGTGTACAGTATAATAAAGTCCAATTTCATCCTTCTGCATGTTGCTGTCCAGTTTTCCCAACACCATTTGATAAAGAAACTGTCTCTTTTCCATTGGATATTCTTTCTGGCTTTGTCGAAGATTGATTGACCATAGAGTTGTGGGTTCATTTCTGGGTTTTCTATTCTGTTCTATTGATCTACATATCTGTTTTTGTGCCAGTACCATACTGTCTTGATGGTTACAGCTTTGTAATATAACTTGAAGTCTGGAATCATGATGCCTCCAACTTTGTTTTTCAGAATTTCTTTGGGTATTCATGGTCTTTTGTGGTTCCATACAAATTTTAGCATTGTTTGTTCTAGCTCTGTGAAAAATGCTGGTGGTATTTTTATAGGGATGGCATCAAATGTGTAGATTGCTTTGTGTAGCATAGACATTTTAACAATGTTCTTCCAATCCATTAGCATGGAATGTTTTTCCATTTCTTTGTGTCCTCTTCAATTTCTTTCATAAGTGTTCTATAGTTTTCAGAGTATAGATCTTTTAACCTCTTTGTTTATGTTTATTCCTAGGTATCTTATGGTTTTTGGTGCAGTTGTAAATGGGATAGATTCTGGGATCAATTCCTTGATTTCTTTTTCTGCTGCTTCATTATTGGTGTATAGAAATGCAACAGATTTCTGTATGTTGTTTTATATCCTGTGACTTTGCTGAATTCATGTATTAGTTCTAGCAAATTTTTGGTGGAGTTTTTGGGTTTTCTACATAAAGTATCATGTCTGCAAATAGTAAAAGTTTGACTTCTTCCTTGCCAATTTAGATGCTTTTTATTTCTTTTCACTGAGGTTGCTGAAGCTAGACTTCCAGTAATATTGCTAAATAGTAATGGTGAGAGTGGACATCCCTCTCTTGTTCCTGACCATAGAGGAAAAGCTCTCCGTTTTTCCCCATTGAAGATGATATTCACTGTGGGTCTTTTGTATATAGCTTTTATGATGTTGGAGGTATGTTCCATCTATCCCTACTTTGTTGAGGGTTTTTATCAAGAAAGGATGCTGTATTCTGTCAAATGCTTTTTCTATGGAGAGGATCATATGATTCTTATCCTTTCTTTTATTTATGTGGTGTATCACACTGATTTGTGATTATTGAACCACCCCTTCAGCCCAGGAATAAATCCCACTTGATCGTGGTGAATTATTCTTTTAGTGTACTGTTGGATTTGATTTGCTAGTATCTTGTTGAGAATTTTTACATCCATCTTCATCAGGGATATTGACCTGTAATTCTCCTTTTTAGTGGGAGCTTTGTCTGGTTTTGGAATCAAGGTAATGCCTCATGGAAGGAATTTGGAAGTTTTCCTTCCATTTCTATTTTTTGGAACAGTTTGAGAATAGGTATTAACTCTTCCTTAAATGTCTGGTAAAATTCCCCTGGGAAGCCATCTGACTCTGGACTTTGAATGTCCTTCCTTATAGCAAGTAGATGTTATAGAGTGAGTCAGGAGATCCATTATACAACATCTGGAATGACCAAATCATGAATGGCGTCCCCTGGAATTGTGCATACAGCATCCCTAGCCACCCTGTAAAGCTCAAGGGAATTCCTTTTTTTAAGATTTGTTTATTACTGCTTGAGGAAATTCTTATTCTTTTTTATATCTACTTGTTTAGCATGCAGTCAGTTCATGATAAATCTTTGTCCCGGTAAAATAGCAATGTATATCTCAATTTTAAATATCTACAGTAATGAAGGATATTGATTTTACTATGTAAAAATCATCTTTGTGCTCAGAGAACCCATTGGGTGATTTCCCCTTCGATCTCTATATTTGTTGATTTGTCCTACATGTATAGAGTTCTTACTTTGTAGCACGTCTTAGTTTAAATATTTGGAGTTCAAAGATAATGTAGACACAGTGTGTGCCCTTATGAATCTACTACTGATTAGTGAAGATGGGAAGGAAATGTGCTGCATTATAAAACCAAAACTAATAGTTGATGTATGTGCATGGCATAGTTTTGAGTAGCAAAGGAAAAAGTGATTTTTGTCTGGCTGAGAGCAAAATAGAGGGGATGCAGGCAAAGGAGGTTGCACCAAAAAACAAAACAAAACAAAACTTTTGGGGCAGGTTTTGAAAGATAAGCAGGAGCAGGCATAGGGATGAGTAAGGAAGATTAAGGCCTGCTGTGGTCCAGCGACTTTGCTAAGAGTTTGAGAAACATTATCTCACTTCAGTTCTCTCAGCACTCCTCCAACATAGGTGTCCTTATCCTTATTTTAGTGGCAATGCAGCTTAGATTCAGAGTTTAAGAAACTTGCCCAAGGTAACCTTGTTATTCAGGGAGGGCGCCAAGCTTTGAACCTAGGTCTGTCCCAACACCAAAGCCCATTCATTGTGCCATAAATCACTAGTGTCAGTAATGAACAATCCAGCATGTTTGGGGAAATTGAGTAGTATAGTATCCCTGAAATACAGGATACAAAGAGGAGTGACTTAAGAGCCAGAGTAAAGGCATGAGATCATAAAAAACCATTGGTGCTGTGGTAAGTACATTGGAATTTTTTTCCGTGAGTTATATGGAGCCTTGGATGAGTTAGTTTTAGACTAGGCAATGACATCATGCTTCCTAAGGAAATTCAGGAGCTAAAATCAACAGCAGACTTGGCTAATTGTTTCACTTGAATTTCTTTTTTGAACTGGCTTTATTATTTCCTGAATGCACAGTTGCTGGGAAGTGGTTGAGTTCTACTCTGGTGTGTGCTGGCTATCAGCCAACAGAGAAGTAAAAATTCACCATGAATAGTCAGCCAAGAGACACATGTGGATACTTAAGCAATAATTATAATTGCTTTTCACATGTCTGTCAATGGAATAGAAAGCTTTTGCTCTATTGAGTTTTTTGATTGTTGGTTTGTTTTAATGTGTGTTTTTGGAAATGTAAAGTAACAGGACAACAGATATCTGATTGAGTTGCCAAATCATTTCTAGGATTTGGCCCAAGGTTTGATGATCCCTCTGCTGTTTCCTGGCTTCATGTGCTCAGAAGCACCCACCATCAGCTCTCAGCACTGTGGCAAAAGTGAGGAATGGGGTCAGAGTCAGGCAAGCAGAAACCAGAGCCAAGTGTTGCTCTAAGAAGTTTTAGTATATGTTTTGTGCAGTGAGGAGTTCTCTGCTTTGTACTTGGCAACCCACATGAGACTCAAGCTAAAAAGGGGGCCGACGGTCTGAGATTGAGGGGAGGAACCAGAGCGGAGACTTTGACATGGCATGTCCCCTTCCCCACCTCTCTTTGGAGCATTCTTCATGTCCACCCACAACTTAGACTAAAGCATGGCCCTGTTCCTCATGCAGATGAAAACATACTTTGTTCCCCATGTAGTGGTATGTTTTTCCTTTCCTTTCTGTTTGTTATATTCCTTCTCCTTCTGCTTCAAATACATTCCTTGCCCAACTCCTGGCTGTCTCTCTAGGACCTTTCTTTTTTTTCTTGGGCTTATAAACATCAGATTAACCTGCAGGTGTCTAGAAACAGACTGGACAGGAAGGAAACAGGCAGACATAGTTTTTAAATTTGTACACAGGTTTTGGCACCAGGAACTGCCTCACAGTCTAGCTGCTATGGGATAAGAATTTATATTAGTGAAGAAGAGTGATGATGTAATAGGGAAATTTAAAAAAATGTCTAGAAAACCATAGATGATAGGACTGCAATCACGTATTTTAGCTAATCATTTTGAGAAGTGAGTTTAAATAAACTGAGTGTTCAGTTGTGAACTAGTGATCATTGAACGTGTATCACTGCCTTGATTATCAACGTATTTAATACTGATTGGTAATACCCAGATTTCCAACTTGATGAAGTCTATTTAAAAATGATGTACATGTGTATTTATACTACACTTTGTTTTAAAGAATATTTTGATATAAATTATTTAGAATCTGATGTCCATGGAAATGCCTAATACATTAAATGAAGTTTATTCCACAATTAATCATTCATTTGTTCAACCAAGTCATTGAGCATCATCCATGTGTTGAGGATATGGTGGTGATCTCTTGCATGAGATGTTATGGCTTCATTCATAATTTTGTATTCTTCCAATTTGTCTTGTTCTTCCAACAACTTTCAGAGCTCTTACATTTGGAAGGCTGGAAGGGCATCGACTTTGAAAGTGTCTTGTTTTCACTGTTTTTGTTTTGTTTTAATAAGCTATATAAAGCTTGTGAATTAATAAATTTCCTTAAAAAAAAAACAAAACAGCCCTGGTCTTGAGGAGCTTTTATACTCTAAGGCAGGGTCTTTTAAAGTGTGATCCCCAGACCCGTAGCATCAGCATTGTCTGGGAATTGTTAGAAATGCAGACTCTCAGGCCCTACTTGGACTTACTGAACCTGAAATTCAGAGGGTGGGGTCCAGACATCTGTCTTTCAATAAACCTTCCTGGAGATTGGATTTGACAGCTACTAGAAAGGACAGATAAAGGATTAAATGCACCAGGAAATGCTGAGTGCAATGAAGAAAATGAAGTAGGGAAAGGAGATAGGGTGTCAAAATGTGAGGTTTTACATAGCATGGTCAGAGGAGGCCGCTTTGAAGTATTACTTGGGTACTTATTTGAATGATGTGAGAGAGCAAGCTGAAATATTTGGGGGACGGTCTTTGTAGTAATCTAGGTGAGAGATGTTAGTGAGTTTATGTGTGGTTGGGATTGTGATGTATTTTGAAGATAGTGACTCTAGAATTTGCTGTTGAGTTAATTTGGAATGTGGTAGGAGCTTGCAGGATGACTCTAAAGTTGTTGGCCTAAGCAGCTGATGACTGGCTGACAATACCCCATAGTAACATGGGAGGCAACAAAATGGGGAGGGGCAGGATAAAGCAGGTTTGGGTGGAAGAATAACACATTGGATTTTAGAAATGTTAAGTTTCGAAAAGCCTATTGGCCATCTGTGAAGTTATATATGAGCCTGACATTCAGGGGGAAGGTTGGGGCTGGAAATATTCACTGGGGAGTCATCATCATATACATAGTAAATAAAGAAATGAGCTACAATGAGCTCAACAAGGGAATGAATGTATATAGAGGAGGAAAGTTGTCTGATTGATGACCAGGTACTGGGGTATACCAACAATAGGGGAGGGGGCTAGGTAAAAGATAGTGAAAATGTAATGAATACAAAATAATATTTTGCTATTCTCATTTTGACATTTATATGTTAAAGTGGCAGCATCCCACCTCACGTCCAAGTTTTATGCTTTTCTTAGATTTGCCACTTTTCTTGTTGGGTCTCCTTGGTGCCACAGTATCCCTCTTGACTCATAGGCAAACCCTTTTTGTCTTAAGGACAGGTGGTGTGTACCTTTCCAGCTTATGAGATCAGTCTCCTGGTTCTCTTAGCTGTCAATTGCAGGCTCCTCCCTTGAAACTTGGGGATTATACATACAGCATATAAAACCATGCTTAGGAGAAGAAAGTGCCCCTTTTCCTTTTTCTGAATTGCCATCTTCAATCTTCTTTCTCCCCTTTTCCCTTTCCTGGATGTTCACCAGGAAAATTCTTTGGTCCAGACAGCTAGGAAAAATTAAGTTTTTGGTTTGCCTTTTTTTTTTTTTAGTAAGTTAATAGTACCTATATCATTTTAGAAATTGGCTTATTTAATACCACCTTGACAGAGGTTTTTCTTAATGTTGAATTACAATGTTGATTTTTGGCATTCTAGAACTTGATGTTTTCTGATGTGATCATTTGAATGCCCTGAGTTATTGATCAAAGCAACAATGACATTTATAATTTCCAACTGGGCCTATGATTCTTAGGGTTTCCTTCAGAAAACAATACCTCTACAGTGGAGGAGGGTATTGCTTAAAATGAAGTGTCTTTAAAATCTGAGTTATGAAAGAAAATCAATATATGATTCACTTTGTAGAAAAGTTCTTTGACCTTACCTGAGGTCTCTTACTTCTTTAGTGGGGGATCAAGTCTTGAACCTGGGTCTTCTGGTAGCAAGCTCACTTGTGGAACTACCCACCACAGCCCCAGGGGAGTACCTTAGAAAGGGTGGAGGGGGACCCATAGGAAACATACTCACTAAAATGAGTCTTCATCAGCGCTCCTAATTTAACACATTCTTGTACTGCTCACAGTGTTTAGATTTGAGTGACAAGTTTTCTTAGCAGTTATGGCTTCACTCAAATCTGTACAACCCAAAAATTCCAAAGCCGTAGGTATTTTAATGATATTCTGTCTAATTGTCTTGTTTTTGAGTCAGGAAACCATAGCCTAGAGTGATCACTACTTGCCAAAGCTTATTTCTTACAAGAGCAGGAGATCTTCAAGTACCTTTCAGAATGTGACTCCAAATTACCAAAATCATGATGTGTGTTCACTAAAAGATGATATCAATGTTCGTTGTCTACATCTCAAGCCCAGTCAGGATGCCAGTTGTGCCAACTTGTAAAAATTTTTATAATAGCTGTTTTCTTTAGATTTTAAACTGTGAAATAATAGCATTAAAAAGAGCATATGTAACATATACTTTCAGTATATTTTGTTATTTTAAATATATATTGTTTTAACTATATATCTGAAACTCTAAGTGTGTATATGTATATATATATTTAAAATAATAAGAAAATAAAGTATAAAACAGACACACATGGACTAGTCACTGAGCATAAGAAATAAACATTCCAGAATCTTGGAGGGTTCCTATGGATTCCTGATCTATTTCATCACCTTCCTATTTTCTCAAGATAACTATGTGCAGTGTAGTCTAGTGGTTAGGAGTATGAAGCTACATAGCTGCCCTATTTTTTTTTTAAGATTTATTTATTTATTTGAGGGGGATGCACAGAGGGAGAGAATCTTCAGGCAGACTCCCCACTGAGTGCAGAGCCCAGTTAAGGGCTCAGTCCCATGACCCATGAGATCATGACCTGAGCCAAAACCAAGAGTCAGATGCTTAACCGACTGAGCCACCCAGGCATCCCTGCCCTGGACCTTTGGGCAAGTCAGTAACCTCTCTGTGTCTGATTCCCCATTTTACTGTATAAAGGAAATGATAATATTACCCACTTCACAGGGTCATTGTGAGGACTAAATGAGTTCACCATGTAGCCTAAGAAAAGTATGTTGTGTAGCAAACATTATTTCTTTACTATTTTTGTTATTATCATCATGTTGAATTTTATGTCTGAGAGACTTTTAATGTTGCCAGGGAGATGGAATGTAAAGGTCTAAAAGTTGGTTTTAAGAGTAATAATTTTATTATCCCTTTTTAAAATCTTTCAGAGTGGAAACATCCTGATTTCTCTTGGGCCTTTTTGATATCATCTTTCACTTTATTTCTGTGTGTTTTCAAAATACCTTCCTAAGAAGCTTCTATTGAAACAACATGGAAGTTTATTTAAGCAAAGACTTTTTAATGTGAGAGTCACTATTTCAGAATATAACACCAGTCACTAGCCATAAGATTTAGTCTTAACAGGATCTTGCTATTCTGTTGTGTAACAGTGCTGATTGCATTTGGATACAGGGAAGGGGGATATTAAAATTTAACAGACTTTGCAGAATACTACTTTGGGTGTTTCTGGATTTGGGTCCTCTGTTGAGTTTACTAAAGTACTTCTAAACGTATGAGAGAATAAGCGATGAAAAGAGATACAAGAGGAGAGTTGGCAAAATAAGACTATAAAACAAGAAAATGAGTTATTAAAAACTGCTATCTTATCAGTATTGAGAGCCAAAGAAAAATTTCCCACTTGGAGATTTTTGCTTTTCCTCTGAGAATTTATAAATAGGGTTGAAAAACAATAATATGTTTTACAAGTAAGAGAAAATTCTTCTACTCTAGGACTTTGTTTTGAAGTTGCTGAGGCTTTGAATGCTAATATAAAATTCACCAGTAAGGTATTTGCAAAGTCTTGATGTCACTTTTCCTTTTCCTCTCAATTCATGCTAAGATTATTGTCTGAGTGCTTTATTGTGACGTGAACATCATATTTGGTGATTGATACATACCTTCATTGCTTTTACACATTGGTGTAAGCACCCTATAAAATTTCTTTTTTTTTTTAAATTTAAAGATTTTATTTATTTATTTGAGAGAGAGAGAATGAGAGAGAGCACATGAGAGGGGGGAGGGTCAGAGGGAGAAGCAGACTCCCCGCCGAGCAGGGAGCCCGATGTGGGACTCGATCCAGGGACTCCAGGATCATGACCTGAGCCGAAGGCAGTCGCTTAACCAACTGAGCCACCCAGGCGCCCACCCTATAAAATTTCTTATCCTCTGTTTAGTTGGTGCTATTTTTTCCCCCATACAATCATTTTTCTCCCTGATGATATTATTCTCAAGTTGACTTCTCGTCAGCAACTCTGTAGGCACTTGTCTCTTGGCTTTTAGATTCTGTATTGTAAAGGGCCAGTGAGACTTTCTTTTTATTGAGATTGCATTGTATTGTTTTTAAGAAACTCATTTACTTGGGATGACATTTAAAAAATGTATCCAGGATCTAAAAATTCACTTGGAAATTTGCTTTCCTATTAAATTTGCTAAAGAAAAAAAAAATGTTGCAATTAAAGCAAGTCAACATAGGAAAAGAAGATAATATGAGCATATATAACGTGCATTCTAAACATTTATGCATCTGGCAGCAGAGATCTATGTTTAAGGAATGATCTACAAATCTACGTAATGAGTTCATAACCAAGCATGTGGTCCTCGGTGTAGCAGAGCCGATGAGCAAAAGCTGTCATTCATTTACTTCTGAAAACATTTAATGGCAGTCTTAAACTTACTTTTTTTCTTGCTGAATCTCATTTTATATCAACGTGGGTTTATATTGATAATATAGTATTTTTTATTATTATTATGTTATGTTAATCACCATACATTACATCATTAGTTTTTGATGTAGTGTTCCATGATTCATTGTTTGCGTATAACACCCAGTGCTCCATTCAATACGTGCCCTCCTTAATACCCATCACCAGGCTAACTCATCCTCCCACCCCCCTCCCCTCTAGAACCCTCAGTTTGTTTCTCAGAGTCCATAGTCTCCCCCTCCGATTCCCCCCCTTCATTTTTGCCTTCCTACTATCTTCTTTTTTGTTTTTTTTAACATATAATGAATTATTTGTTTCAGAGGTACAAGGTCTGTGATTCAACAGTCTTACACAATTCACAGTGCTCACTATAGCACATATAGTATTTGTAACTGATGATGTGTCCATGTCCCTCGATGAAGTAAATTATGAACCTAATTAAGATTTTCATGTTTTAGGGCCATTGGGAAATCTTTTTTTTTCTTTGTATTTTTTAACATGAAGAATACAGCAGCAGCATCTTCATAAAATTAGCTACCGAACATCTGAAAAGATGAATGCATCTCCCCTTTCTAAATGAGATGGTCAAGAGAGAGTTAGTTAAACATTTCTAATCTTATATTTGATGATAATGTTTATACAACCTGATAGTTGCCCCCTTTTCTCTCTTTTGCTTCCCTAATAATAAAAGCCTTGCTTCTGACATTCAGTGAGTGCAAAATAAATAGAAAGGCCCTGAGCTGGATGCGCCTTTTCCTTTCTTTTTTCCTTGCTCCTCCTCCCCTCCCAGCCTACATTTCTTGGCATCTTTCTGCTCTCTGTTTGTTAGAACTCTGACTCTGACGTAAAGAACTCACAGCCAGTGACCCCCGTGGCAAACCTGTAAAACATTATACAACATGAATAAGAACGTTCTTATTAGATCTGCAGCTGGCTGGGTGCAGACATATGGCAGCAAGAGTGTTTTGGAAGAAAGGCATTGCTTGACAAAGAACCCAGTCTCTTGAATAAAGGTTTACACTGGCACTCCTTGATGTTTACAATACCTGATGCCAGGGGCAAGACTTTTCCCCCTCATTATATTGTTATTTTACTGTTTAAACCCCATGGTTTCATATGTTGAGGTGGCTAAAGTGTAGAAGCAGACATTTTATGTGTGTCTGTATAACTTTAAAATAAAAAAAAAAAAGCAAACCCCACAGAACTTTCTCAGGATCTTCCTGTCCAGCTGGGAGTGCTCCATTCTCTGAAGCCCAGGAGAGTGAGGGAGTTTGTCAGAACCCAAGTCTTCTGAGTAGGGTTAAAAATGACCATCAAAGGGTCGCCTGGCTGGCTTAGTCGGTAGAGCATGTGACTTTTTTTTTTTTTAAGATTTTTATTTATTTATTTGAGAGAGAACATGCAGACACCCCAATGTGGGACTCAGTCCCAGGACTCCAGGATCACGACCTGAGCTGAAGGCAGATGCTTAACTGACTGAGCCACCCAGGTGCCCGAGCATGCAACTCTTGATCTCAGGGTTGTGAGTTTGAGCTCCACGTTGGGTGCAGAGATTACTTTAAAAAAGCAAAAAAGACCATCAAAGGGCACATAGGCTTTGAATGCCCTGACAACATTGACGGTTTCCTCTGGTCACTGCTGTTGAGAGTAGTTACTCTCAATTGCTAAAAAATTGGGTTGGGAATGATTTGCAACCCAGGAGGTTGTCACATTGGTTTTCAAATGACTTGCTATTTCTCAGTCTCTTCCTCGCAGCCCTGCTCTCATTTCATTCCCAGCTACTAACATTATGAAGAGCGTAGCCATGTTTTGTGATCTAAACTAGCTCCACAATATAATGGAGCATTGAATAATACATTGAGAAGATTTCAGATGGTGGCAGATGTGCACTTGCCTCAGGAGGCATGATGACACTTTGAATTACACTTACAGGAACAGACAAGTTACATCTAGTGGCTAGCCAAGGTAAATGAATGAAAGCTTTTTCTTCTCCTAGGATTATTGATCTCCTTTGATTATTGGTTCTTTGTAACCTTGATGGTATTTACAACACTCAAAATCTTTGATGTGGTCATTAGCTTCCTAGTCCTTATTGCATCTATAGTAATTTAGTAATAAGCCAAGGTAAGGCATGCTCACTATATGTACCTGATAGTATTTTTATATTAATATCTCCATTTGTCAGCTGAGAAAACTGAGGCAGGGAGAGGTCCATGATCTTCCCAGAGCATACATTATAGCAGAGGCAGACAGAGCTAGGAGTGTCAACTTAGCAAATAGGGCTTGTTGACACTTCTGACTTACCAAAGTGAGCATATGTTAAGAAGTATGTATTTACAGAAGCAATATAATGGGTGCAGAGAATGGACTCTGGTTTCAGGATATTGAAGAACATTAGAAAAGTTGTCAATAAGAGTAATATTGGAAGTGCTCTGAGTTATGAGAATGATTTTTTCCCTTATTTTTAGGTTTTCATGTTAAAAATCCTTGGACAAGACAGATATGTTTGTCTTATTTTGTTGATTTCATCTATAGAGTAGGAATGTTGGTTTAAAAACTGCTCTGGAATTGCAAAGTCCTGGCTAGAAAGGTCTTAGAGATCCAGGAGTCCTCAATCTCTAAATCAAATCTACCAGATTGAACCATATGATCAGTCACTAAACCTAACTGATCCTACTCAGGTTTTTCTAGAAAGTGCAGAAGGTAGCACAGAGCTTACCAGGACCTTTCATTCAACAGGTGCTGTCAATACCACTCACGAAGTATACTTTTTATTTTGAAAAAAATGAAAATTGTTTCATCCTTAAATGGTTGAGATGCCCATTAGGTAGTCTATCTATTAATTTTATATTTGCGAAAACCAAGACCCATAAGTTATGGATTGAATTGTGTCTCCCAAAAAAAGATGTTGACATCCCAACCCCCAGTACCTCAGAATGCACCCTTATTTGGAAATAGGGTCTTTAGAGGGGTAATCAAGTTAAAGTGAAGTCTTTAGGTGAGCCCTTATCTGGTATGACAGATATCCTTATTAAAAAATTGGGAATTTGGCCATAGAGACAGGCACACATAGAGGAAAGATAGCTATATAAAAATGGAGGATTGGAACAATGCATCTATAAGCCAAGGAACATGAAAAATTGGTAGGAAACCACCAGAGGAACTAGGAAGAAGAAGGGAAGAATTTTTCCCCTATTGGTTTCAAGAGGAGGGTGGTGCTGCTGACACCTTGATTTCAGACTTCTTGCCGCAGGACTCTGAGGTGACACATTTCTGTCATTCAGAGCCGCTCAGTTTGCGGTACCCTGTTGCCATGGCCTTGGCAAACAAATGCATCATTAGGGATTACTGGTCATAGTCTCATAGGGAATTAATTAATGAGGTGATCAAGTCTGCAACCCAGTCTGTCTGAGTCCTTAGTGCTCAGTGCCTGCCTCTAGAAATAAAGAGTTTCATTTCTTTCTTGTAAAGGTAAATGCATCATAGTTAATGGATTTTTATAAGGGACTGTCATTTTACTATTATCTGTTTTCAGTTTGTCCATGAATTGTTTCCTTTATAAGTTCCTGAAGTCTAATACATCATTTCGCGTTCAGATTTCATTTGTTAAAATTGAAGAATCAAACTTGAGGAGGTAAAAGTTCTTCAGCTGTTTCTTTCACGTCTCACAGTTGATCAATGAAATCTGTACACCCTAATTACTATTCCTTTTCCTTTACTCAGTGTGAACCCTGAAATGATAGTTTATAAAATGTATCACAATCCATAATAGTCAAGGAATTAGGGTCAGCTAAAGTTGACTTTACTACATCTCATGGGCACACCCTTCTCCAGAAAGTGGAAATAAGACTCAGAGTATGTATTTCATGAGATAAATCTAATGTGAGCACCAAAGAATAGATTCAACTATAATTTCAAGGATTGAATATGTCTACAAATCAAGATTAATGACTGTAAAATATATTTTGTAAAGAATAAGCATCATGGAGAAATCATATTAAAAAACCCCACCCTTTCTTTTCAAGTTAAAATTAATTAGTAAATTAAAAAGAGAAATGTGCATGCCTTACTAAACTCAACAAATTAAAAAATTGAACATGAATCCATCCAGCCCTCCCCTAGGCCTTCTCATCTGTGTACATTAATTGGAATAATGCATTGTTCATTTTCTAGGAAGGGACTGTGTTTTTAAATACCTCATTCAATGTAAATTCTGACTGGGTTTAATTAAAACTTTACAGTAAATCAGAATTGGGATCCTGAGCATGAAAAGAGATTTATTGTTGTCTGGTTCAGATTTCAACCAAGAAAAGCACTCTCATGATAATCGAGAGGTCTGATCCTTTTAAGTGTCACCCAGAACTGAAGTTCCCAGAGGCTAATGGGGTTTTCCTTATCAGAACATATTTCTGATCCCCACACAACTCTCCTCTTAGCTTCATCCTATCAGACCTGTTTCTATTTATTTTGACATTCCAAAACAAAATTGTTCCATTATTTATTCTAACCTCAGCAAAAGCAGCGCTCCTTGTGTTAAAAAAAGAAGAAAAAAAAAGACCTTATCTTTGTGAACGCGTTTCCCATATTCTTGCAGGTTGGTTTATAACACGTTATAAACAATTACCTTTTTTATTCCATCGTTACAGGGCAAAATCATGTTTATTTGATGTGAAGAGGAATAATCTTGAAGATAATTCTGTACTTCTCGACACTTGACCACATGTTACATTTACAAAATTCATAGTCAATAGTTTTAGGAATAGCTTCACAGATTTAAATAGATTGCTCCTACTCACAATCATTACATCAGATAAAAAAGCATGTTTTTGTCCATTGCCTCATTTGTTCCATCATAAAATCCCTGTGAGTTGAGTAAGACAAGTAGTGTCTCCATTGACTTAGAAACTGAAGCTTAGAGAAGTCAAATACATTTCTGAAGGTCACTTACATAATAGAGCTTAAGGTTAAACCTTAGCGTGAAATGTGCTCTGTTGGGGAGAACATTGCCCTATAACGATGTATTTGAACTTTGAATGGTGTATCCTTATTAGGGAATTTTTATCAATGAAGATATCAGGCCATTATTAAATAAATGATACCACTATCTCGACAAGAGTAGTACTTTCTAAAATACCTAAGAAGTTAGTTGAACACTCAGACTATTAAAAGATTTGTTCTACATGGAAAATTCTGCGTGATCTTTAAATTGTTCTGTGTCTTAGGCTTCTATTTTTTATTCTGTTTTAGCATCTGTGAAATAAGAGCCTTCTTTAAAAAAAAAAAAAGTCTTATGTCCTGTGCTCAAGTCTGATAGTTCTGTGTTAAAAATCTTGCTAAATGAATAGAGTTATTCCTTTAAGTTCCTGCCTCTGCTGCCCTCAGAGATCGAAGTAAGTAGCAAACAGCAAAATATGCAGCAAATACATTGGGAACTTTAGGGAATTTTGTTTTTAATTAGTTTATGCTTATTGACTAGTATATTCTCTGAGTACAAGTTAATTATGACATCTGGAGTCCATCTTTAACAAAGCTATAGAGAAGTAACGGTAAATAAATAAAAGTAATGGTAGATGCGTTGGACAAAAAGGGTAAATTTTGGCAAAATCTGTAGTAAGCAATATGAAGTTAGGGATGCTTGGCATTTGTCACGCTTGTATTTAATGCAGCACAGCTAGTCAGTGTACTGTATAGATATTTGAAAATTTTTTGAATTTTATTTTGGAAATTATTTTAAATAGCCATAGTCAGCAGCATTTATTAAGAGCTAACAGTGCTGTTTGGGTATCAAATGAATTAAGGCAAAGTCTCTAGTCTCAAATTTACAAATTAAGATTGACAACATTGACATGGTTGGATGTGACAGGCAGATGACTAGCGTTTCATGTGAACATTAGCAATACTGACAGGAGACAAACATTTGGGTTGAGCAGGCACCCTGATATCAGCTTTCTGGGTAATAGTTTCTTTAGGAAAGCTTATTCAAATCAATGCTATATTGAGTAAGCTTCTAGACATACACAATTAAGGTATTAAATGGATATTAGAATTCAAGCTATACTGTTGTTTTCTCTGGATTATTGCCCTTTACCCATGTCCTATTATTATGTTAATATTGCAGCATTTAAGTAATTAAACTGTTGGTTCTGGAGCATCTCCTAAGGCAGACAGACACAGTGGTAGGCTCAGCGGTTGGCAGATAGGCCTGCCCTTAAGGAATTTGCCTTTTTTAAGAGAAATGTCTGTGGTACAGTATGAAAAGTTCGTGGATTATAAAATTTGCCTTTTTCTGAAGCTGCCTTTGTCTTGAGTAAATAAAACTCCCCCTCAGGAATCTCTCTCCCTGTCCCTTATCTCCTCACATTCCTGCTGTCTCTGCCTTGTTCCAGATCCTCCTTATCTCTTGCCCAGATTATAGAATTGTTTCCTAACTGGTCTTCACGCAGGCTCCCACCTTCACATGACCCCAGTCTATTATACAATCTTAAGTGATATCTTTCTAAAGAATAAATCTGGACAAAACAGTGACTGAATTAGCCCGTGGTGTAAATATTCCAAGTTCTTAGCCTGCCTTATCAGGCTCTCCAAAATTTGCCACCCCTTTTTTAGTGCATCCTAAGTAGAGGCCATCAGTGAATTAGTCTTCTTTTCCTGAATCATTTGATGCATGTGCTTTCAAATTCTGAGCATTTGCCAGTGGCCCATCCTCCTAGGATGATCCTCCAAACCCTTTGACCTCCCTCTCTTTCTTTCTTTTTATTAAAACCCTCTTCAGCCTTCCAAGCACATCTTAAATGGTTTGTGCAACTTTTCTTGTCTTTGAAGAACAGATATTTTAAGGATTATAATAGTATATTTTAATTCTTCATTTACATATTTTCTTTTCCTCTAGAAAATGAGGGTTCCTTCAAGTCAGACTCTTAGCTTTTTATCTCTCTTATATAACCCAGCATCCAGCAGTTAGTAAGTGCTCAAAAAGTGTTCAATTAGAGAATAGTAAATATGTATTCATCAAAGCATGTGTATCCCTGGCTTTCTGAAGGCTTCCATCCTTTGCTCTTCCCAGGGCTACCCTTTTGGTCTCTCCAATGATGAGTTATAATCTACTTCAAATGGGTAATACCTGTCATTAATTTTTTAGAATCTTCTTATTCAAATTTACATTTATACTTTAAGTGCAATGTCCTGAGTGGGACAAGCCCTTACACTGACTGATCTATGTAATTAAAGAAATGGAATGAGGGTGCTTGTGAACCACTCTAGACCTTTAGATATATTTTCTGGCTCAAGGACCCTTTAAAGGTGCTCATTTAAATTACCTATTTAAAGGAAGAATAGTGTAAGATTCTCCCCCTACCTTTCTTTCGAGTTGTCAATTCTCTATCTCCTTTTGTTGGGTCTCTAATTTATTAAGCTTCAATTTTCTTTGGTTAATTATACCTGTTGACACAGTTACAACCTCAGATGAAAACATTGATGAGATCATGAATATTTTATGGCCTTAGTCTTTGAATGTGAAAGGGTGCAGTGCTCATATTTCATTTCAAATGTATCTTGAATTGATTAGACATTTCCTTGTGGGAATAAGGGGATGAGTATGAACTTTAATTTCAGAATGTTATATTCATTCCATGTTTAGTAGGTCTTCTAGGAGATCTTGCCATCAATCTCCTTCCCACAAGTTGCCCCATCATTCACATAATATGTAACTATGTTTATAAGCATGTAAGCACAAATATGTTCATATAATTCTTACTTGAAAGTGTCTATGGTTCCTTTTGCCTTTAAAATATGAACCCTTTAACTCTATGTACGAGGATCTCTGTATCTTGACCCCAACCTACCTAGAATTCTCCCCCATCCCTGGCAGTCTCCTATGCGCACCTTAAAAACCAATCTAAACATCACATCCTATCTTTAGCTCAGCCCTTATTGTTGCCCCCTACCTCTCAGGGAGGAGTTCATTGCTTCCATATTTGTGATTAATTCATGATATGCGGGGAGTACAATGTAGAGGATAAGGCAGACCTTCCTGTCTATGCGTTCTGACTGTGGGACCTTTGGCAGAATCCACTTAATTAAGAGCTCTCTGTATGTCCCAGTTCTATCATTTATCAGAGAGGAAATGATATTACTCCAGAGGGATTATTTGGAGGATTTTTGAAATAATGCATAGAAAATACTTAATCCATGCCTGCCACACAGTAAGGACTCAGCCATAAGTGGGAAAAACAAATGTGTGCTTATGTTTTATTTTAAATGCTTGTGTTTCTTTCTCCTCTATAAGAATGAGATGGCCAGAATTTCATCCATCTTCACTGTATACAAAGTGTCCAACAGTTCTTGGTATATAATATTGGCTTAGTGGTTATTGATATTAATATATATGGAAGGTCATATAGTGGTCAAAACATTTATTATTTGGAGAAGAATTAAAAGATTATTAAAATGTTTTAAATATCCGTATTAATGTTGTAATTGACACTCAAATATTTTGAGAAAGGTTTTGCTCACAGAGAAAAGGAAAATGAAAGCTACTGTGTGAACCGCAGTTTAAAATAACAAATCCCAAAATGTCAAATATTGTATCTCTTCAGTGGAGAATTACTCCTGGAGCCAATTTAGAAATAAAAACACTGTTAGTACTTACAAAATTTCCCTTTGCTCCAAGCTCTGCAGGTAGAACTAGTGTAAGTGGAAAGTTTCCTAAATATTTCCGAAGTAGCTAGTAATAGGAATAATAATACCATGCATACACTTAACCATTTTCTATTAGGAATAAGACATATTTACTTATATTTGCTTATATTTACTGTTTAATACAGCTAAAATATCTTACACATAAAGAAGTTAATTATATTTCTCTGTTCCACAATATTTTTAGCAGCAAATGTCAAATTTAAATAGAGATGATTAATGCTTCTAATTTTTCCTTAAGGAGCTTCTTCAGCATGGAATATGTATGCTTATTAGTTTTATTGAGATATTATTCACATACCATAAAATGTACCCATTTAAAGTATATAATTCATTGGTTTTTATATATTCACAGAGTTGTACATCCATTCCATAACATTTTTATCATCCCCCAAAGAAATTCTATATCCCGGAAGCCTGGGTGGCTCAGTTGGTTAAACGTCTACCTTCAGCTCAGTCATGATCCCAGGGTTCTGGGATCGAGTCCCACGTTGGGGGGGGAGGGGGGGGGTCCTTGCTCAGCAGGGAGCCTGCTTCTCCCTCTGCCTGCAACTCCCCCTGGCTTGTGTTCTTTCTCTCTCTCTGACAAATAAATAAAATCTCTGGGGAAAAAGAAATCCTGTATCCATCAGTAGTCACTTCCCATTTCTGCTTCTCTCCCTACCACCTCCAGTCCCAGTCAACTACTAATTTATTTTCTGTCTCTATAGATTTGATTTGCTTATTCTAGACTTTTCTTATAAAAGGAATCAACTATTTTTGGTCGTTGGTGATTGATCTCTTTCACTTAGCATAATGTTTTGAAGGTTCATCCATGTTGTAGCGTGTATCAGAGCTTCATTCCTTTTTATTGACAAATAAAATTGCATCATGGGGTGCCTGGGTGGCTCAGTCAGTTAAGCTTTCGACTTTTGGTTTAGGCTCAGGTCATGATCTCAGGGTTGTGAGATCAAGTCCCACGTAGGGCTCTATGCTCAGGGCGGAATCTGCTTGAGATTCATCCCCCCTCCCTGCTCTCCCCCTCTGCTCCTTCCCCTACTCACTCACGCACTCCCTCTCTCTCTAAATTAAATAAAGTCTACAAAAATTGCATCATATGAATATCCCACATTTTGTTCATTGATTAGTTAATGGACATTTAAATTATTTCCACTTTTCAGCTATAATGAATAATGTTCCAATGGATGTTCATGTTCAAATCTTTGTGTGGATATAGGTTTTCATTTCTCTTGGGTATATACCTAGGAGTGAAAGTCCTGGATCATATAGTAACTCCATGTTTAACATTTTGAGAAACTGCGAAACAGTTTTTCAAAGTGTCTGCACCATTTTACATTTTCACCAGCAAAGTATGAGGTTTCTCATTTCTTCACATCCTCATCAGTACTTGTATCCTGTGTGAGTGTATTAAATATTATAGCTATCCTAGCAGGTGTGATGTGGTATCTCATTGTTGTTTTGATTTGTGTTTCCCCAGAGGCTAAGGATGTTGAGCATCTTCTTAATGTGCTTGCTGAACATTTGCATATCTTCTTTGAAGTAATGTCTGTTGAATCTTTGCCCACTTTTTAGTTGGGTTAATTTCTTTTTGTTGTTTAAGAGTTCTGTATTCTGTATACAGATATTCTAGATACAAATCCCCTATCAGATTTATTATTTGCAAATATCTTCCCCCATTCTTTGAATTGTCTTTTCACTTTCTTGATGCAGTTATTGTGCATGTTTATTCTTAAAAACAAAAATCAGACAAATTACTCTAAAAGCTGGATTTTAAAGTTAATGTTCATTTTCATGACTCATCTAGAAGTACTTGTTTTTGTATTGTTCTTCTCTGAAATTCTTACTCTAAACTTTTGAAGGACAAAATTATTTTTTTTAATATATATTTTTTTAATTTATTTATTTGACAGCACAAGTAGGCAGAGCGGCAGGAAGAGGGAAAGGGAGAAGCAGGCTCTCTGCTGAGCAGGGAGCCCGATGCGGGGCTCGATCCCAGGACCCTGGGATCATGACCTGAGCCGAAGGCAGATGCTTAACGACTGAGCCACCCAGGTGCCCCTGAAGAACAAAATTCTTCATTTCATTGTTTCGCAAACTATGCTCTAATGGTACATAAGATGCTCCGCGAGAAATTAGTTCAGTTTCTGAGGTAAAACGTATTTGGGAAATTGAGAATATTGAGAAATTCATTTGCTTTATTTCTCAGAGGTTGTAATATTAAAGGACATGTGAAGTTCTGTATTAAAAATAACATGTGTCTAGGGGCACCTGGGTGGCTCAGTCGGTTAGGCGTCTGCCTTCCGCTCAGGCCATGATCCCAGGGTCCTGGGATCGAGCCCTGCATTGGGCTCCCTGCTCCGCGGGAAGCCTGCTTCTCTCTCTCCCACTCCCCCTGCTTGTGTTCCCTCTCTCGCTGTGTCTCTCTCTGTCAAATAAATAAATAAAATATTAAAAAAAAAAACTGTGTCTAGCCCACTATTTCTAAAATCTGTTTTAATGATTTTTTAAATCTGAAACAACTGTTAACAACAAGTTCTGCAAAACATACTCCAGAAACATTGCTGTAATCTGGTCTCCAAAACATGATTTTACATGGTTCTCAGAATTATGGGCATTTGTCTTTTTTTTTTTTTTTCTTAAAGTAGTGATAGTCCTTTTTTATTTAAAATCCAGGTATATGGCAATAAAGGGAACTGAGACATCTACAAGTTACTTCTACTGTGTTCGTTTAATTCATGAAGTTGCACTTGATATATGTGTCATATACATAATGAAAATCAAACTGATGACATCAGTTATTCCTCTGTGTACCCATCTTAGAGTTACCATGTTATGATTTTGCCTTGGAGTAAATTCAAAGTCAGTTAATGTGTGTGGATCTGTTTTTCTTCCATTTCCAAGGCCTTTCCTGGTATATATTGATTGCCTTTCATTTTGCTGCTCTTTCATGAGAGCTGGAAGTGGGGGAGAGAGAGAGAGAAGGAGAGAGGGAGAGGGAGGTTGCATTTGTACATGTTTGCTCAAATAATGAATAACTCGATAATGACATTTTCATGGCTTCAGGATGTTGGGGCAGAAGCAATTATCTTTCCCTCATGGTCATTTTGTGTCGGATGATGATTGCTTCATCTCCAGAATCCTATACCCCTTCCAGGCAGGAAGAATGGGAAGGCAGAAGGGCAAAAGAGACAAGTTAGCCAAATCTCTTCTTTTAAAGAATTTTCTTGGAAGCTTCACACAGTGACTTCTGCTTATATCTCATTCGTCAAGACTGCCGCATGGGTGCCTGATTTTTAAGGGAAGGGAGGTCAGGAAATGTAGTTTTTAAGCTGGGCGCATTGCCATCTCTATGAACATTGGGGTTCTGTGAAGAAGGAAAAAGAATAAAATGTATATGATATGAGCAACTAGAGGCCTTTGGTCACATAAGGCAAGTGACGAAAGACAAGATTCTGAGTTAGAATGAAGACATTTATGAAGACAGAGTCTTTATCACTTATGTACTCTTTTTTCTTTCCTTTCTTGGTTGATTGTTTTTATTTTTTATTCTTATGATTGTATTTGAGTATAGTTGACACACAATGTTGCATTAGTTTCAGGGGTACTTATGTACTTTGCACCCCTGAGCTTACAGTAACTCGGTATTCTGACAATTCCATCAAGAGGTGCCACAGAATCTTAAAACTGAAATAATAAGTATTTTATTCTTCATAATTTGATAACTTATGTGTTTAACAAGATGCTTTTTTATAGCACAACAACTCTCGGGAGAATGAAATTGAAGACAAAGGGTTCACAGCTAGAGAATTTTTTATTCAACTCTTCACTATTTAAATTTCTATCTAGTTGACTTCCCTTATTTTCTTCTGGGCAAACTAATCAGTCATTCTTTAAACAAATATTTACTGAGTCCCTTAACTGGTAGCAGGCCCAATGCACATAGAAAATAAGACCAAAAGTTTTTGCTATCCTCAAACTCACTTTCTAGAACAGGAGACAGACAATAAACAAGTAATGAAATGAATAGACAAGATAATTTCATACTGCTGTAAGTACAGGAAACAGTCATGCTGAAGAGTGGGGGCGGGGGCGGATGATGAAGGCAAGGCTGGCTGCCTTTGTTTACTCCCTAACCTCAGTACCCAGTATCAAGCCTGTCTGAGAGTAGGTGCTCAATATATATATTGATGTTGGATGAATGGATGGATGGAGGAAAAGGGATGGATAGACGAAATGGGAAAATTCATTCCAGGCTTGGCAAATAATATTCAAGCCTTGAGGTTATAGCAGTTCAGATTTAAATCTAAAATAAGTGAGAAGCCAGTTGCATGGTTTTATACTGGCTACCCCATCTTCATAAAAATTATGTGAAGTTGGTAATACTATCATCTCCATTTTACAAATGAAACTAAACCTAGAAATGATAAAATAATTTTCTCAGATTGATTAAACTAGGAAGAGTAAAATAGGGATTTGATTTCAAGAAATTTGACTCTGGAGTCTACCCTTCAAGGAGACTACCTTGGGCATTTTGCACATACCCTGCAGCCAGAAACATCAGGGGAACAGTCATTCCCTCATGACCACTTCCAAAAAAGAAGAAACGGAGGCTAACAGGAAAATCACCCTAAATTCCCATAAATGACAATAATTTTCAATTTTCAAATGTGACTTTCTGATCATTTTTGAATCCCACAATTCTAGTCCTTAAGTTTCTCAACAAAGAATCAGAATCTAAAGAATCTTCTGTGGCAATTTCATTAAAGAAGGTTGGCTGTGATGTGGCAGTGATGTACAAATATTTTGTCAAATTCCATCCCTCCCCTTATTTCTAAATCACAATTTATATTGAAACATGTTTCTTGGTAAAATCTTTAGTACTCCCAGTTATGTTGGAAGCAAAGAAAATGTGTTTAATAAATTTTTTTTTATTGTATACTTCCTTTAAGATGTCCCCCTCTCCCTCCCAAAAAATATCCAGGGAGTTTTCAATTTATACAAATAATCTAAAAATCCAGAATCTCATCCATTGTATATTACTGATTCAAATTGACAAGGTCAGTGGTAAATTGATACATCAATCAGGATTGGTCTTCTACAACCCAGAATGATGTTTTGTTTTGTTTTGTTTTTTAATAGCCATTGTTAGGTAGCTGTGTATCTATTTTCTTGTGTTTCTTCCCTCCAAATCACCTTTTTTAGTTCTTCCTCTTTATGTTTTGCCTTTAGTACAGGATCTGGCATATAGTAATGTTTAGAAAGAAAGAAAGATAAAAGGCAAGTAAGTTTCTCTGCTCTAGTACTTGAAGTAAGAATTGAGATAGAGAAGAGCATGGCCGTTCTTTTTGCACCCGTAATACTATCCCCTACCTAATAAAATACAAAGAATTTATTAAGTTCGTAATTCAAAGTTCATAAAGTTTGAAATTCAAAAAGTTCCTTACAACAAAGAACTTTAGATCATACTATATTCCTACTTTTTTTCTCCCCCTTCCCTTTTTCTTGCCACAACATCTTATATTCCAATTTCTTTTCCTTCATCCCTAGTGACCCACATAATATGTCCCCAAAGGGAATAAATTTCCAAGAAAACTTTTTTTAATGAAAGGAACTTTGGTTGCAGTATAAACAAACACAAGAAATTGCTTTCAACATATCAAATGGCTCTTGGAGCCATGAAGAAGAATTGAGGGGCTAGGTCAAATTTGGGGATGTGGATATATAGTCTACCTTAAGCTTGATCTAAGAGAATATCTTCTGGCCTTATAATAAATTATTTCCAACAACATTTAAGAATTTGAGGGCAAAATGGACATGTTTTGTTCAAACTTACTAATTGTAGAAAGTAGAACTAAAGTAATTTTGGCAATTCCAAGCTCCAAGGAAAAAGAAGAACCCCAAGGGACGTGTAATGGAGTTGGCATATATTGTTTTTTGCCACTTAAGTGAATCTGTCCTTTTCTCACCAACTCCAAAGTGAAGCTGTTTGACAAGGAGGAAGTAGCCTGGAAAATGTCGGGAATTATGTCATTTTGCTGAAGTTTTTTTGGCGCTAATGAGAAACATGGCTTAGCATTGAATAAGACTTTTAAAAATTCACGAAAAGCATTTTTGGAAAAATGTAACTTTCACATTGAGAGGAAATTATCAAAAAATTAATTCAGTATTTTATGTCATTTATGAGACTTAAAATGAGTTCAATTTTTTAAGTAATGTGAATTGTTGAGATTTATTTTAAAAAGTCATGCTATTGACTTTTAAGACCATTTCTAAGAAAGATGGGTTAAATGGAAAATTTTCCTCAGATTTAGTTTGTTTTGTTGAGACATAAGGGCTTAACAACTAAGTACTAATATACATATATTTTTATAGGTTCACAAGTGTTAAAGCTATTTGGGGATCAAATTAATTTTCCCATTTTCAGCATACACATAATTTTAATGTTTTTACATTAAAGAAGTTGTATGTTGTGGACACCACTACAATACATAAGAATGTTTGATTAAGAAAAAGGGAAAAAAAAAAAAACCTTAAAGCTATCCAAATGCAATACTTTATGAATCTTCAGTTAAAGCTTTTGCCACAACTGAGACTATTTCTGGATTTTACTATTTCCCTTGGGATTTCCAAATTTTTCTTCTAAGATCAATTTTATAGATTAGTTTCATGAAGTTGCCCTGGTGGATTTGACTGAGTTTTAATAATTTTGGCGGGGGGGGAAATATTCTTGAATGAGTCCTTTCAGGAGGCATTGTATAAATGGAATCTGAATACATATGGGGAAACTGAGAAATATTAACATGACCCAGTCTAAAAATAACATGTAAAGAGCTGGAAATAATAAATGAAACCCCCGTTTTTAAAGATCTCTACTCAGTTACACAAATTGGCAGAAATAATACAAGAGGTAGTTCAACAAACTGTAAAATACAGATTTATAGTCACATTCAAGGCTGCTCAGAAATTCAGGTTTCTCTTGAAGTAAAGTTGATTGAGTTAATCACTTGAAGCCAGAATACTTGTGTACTATTTTATAAGAAAAATGCATTTGTTTTGTTGCTAAGAACGTAAAAGCTTTTTTACTGTGATCATTTTAGAAATACTTGCATGGATTTTTTGGGTTTGTTTTGTTTGCTTGTTTTTTTTTTTTCAGGGCATTAACTATCACTTGCATTGGAAATTGGTTGTGTTTCCAATTAATAGATGATACACCTGAAGGTGCGAGTCTTTTCCAGATTGAAGAAACATAGCATGGCTTTTACCTAGCTGATCTTTTCAAGCCTTTGCTATTTGTGGTTCTCAGCTTTTTGCTACTATTTATGCGTCAGGAAGAGTAAGCCATCCCAGCTGTCATTACTGTGTGCATCACCAAGGGGATATAGTAATGTTGTAAAGTCACAAGTTTGGATTTTCCAATTGTTACACAGAAAATAATCTGAACCTGATGCAGTAAACTCAATAGACTCAATGGTCATGTACCTGTGTTATGTTACTGTGTGTCCTGGTGCACGAAGTTTTGTTTTACTCATGAATTTGATCAGATTTTATAAATTGTGTGTTGGCATGGGTCCGGGGATGGGTTTCTTCCATTCTAATTTAATAGAAAGTAACCATATAGATCATCTGAATTATACTTTTTAAAAAGAATCAGAATGTAATAACACCTAAATAATATTACATAATTATTAATGGTGATAGAAATAATAGCTAACATTTAATGAGTGGTACTTACTACACACCAGGTACTGTACTAAGCCTTTCTTTATGTAAGGACTCATTTAATACTCCCCCAAACCACATGAATTAAATGCTATTATTTGAATTCTAATGATAGGAAACTGAGGCACAGAAACATTAGCTGAATTTTCCAAGATCATGTGTCTAGTAAGACTGTCATGTCAGATGTGAGATTTGAACCAGCCAAGCAGTCCCCTAGGACCCATGTGCTTAACCCCTATGCTGTACTTTATCAATAGTTCAGAAGGTACTTCAAGATCCTGTGGTGCCTCTGGTTTGACAATAACAACATTTGTTATGTTTACATAGAGCACGGGGCTCTAGATTTATCGTAGGTACCCATTAAATATTTGTTAAAAGGGTGTATGAATGAATGAATGAGTGTGTGAATGCAGCAATGAATTACTGACATACTAGTAGAATTTGGTATAACTTAACTTTTGACGTAATTTACTATACATTTACAGGTCATTCTATAGCCAACATTTAAAAATATGATTAATACCCATCAAGCGATGAATCACTAAATTCTATTCCTGAAACCAATATTATACTATATGTTAACTAACTAGAATTTAAATAAAAATTTGAAAAAAAGAAAATAAAAGTATGATTAACTTACAGTATTTATGTAGGATTTTCTGAGAAATTCGGTTTTTCTCTTGTTCCACAGTTTTTAAATGAGGTGGAGACTAGAGAGTAGAAAAATGGATTTTAGAGAAATAAATCTATCACATTAATTATCCACCATGAATTCCATGAGGACAAATCAACTCCCACGTCTTTTTCTTTTTCCTTACCAATGTACTTCATTGCTCAGGATGTGATATTTGGTTTGGACTCAGTAACTCCTTATTGTTAAATGTAATGCAGTAGAAAAAATTGTGTGCTTATACATGATTATGTAAATTGTATGAAAATAATGTATGAGAAAAGCACTTAGGAAACTGTAAAAAATGGTTTCTCAGAATGTGTTTCAAGGAAAATTGTTAATCCCTTTTGAAACAAAAATGTTCTATGATCAAATACTTCTGGAAATGTTTAGTTGAATTATGTTTCTTTGTTTAAGACTTCCTCAAATGTTAACAATGCTAATATATATTGAGACTATTTAAGTAGAATTCTATTTTGCAGAATTTCACAAGCTTATTTTACTTTATGGCTATTTCTTTATGAAATATTGCACTTTTTAAGCACAAGATTGATGTGATTGTGTAGTACCAGAAATGGAAATTGGCAGTAAAAGTGCCAAAATTGATGTCATCAAGATAGTCAAGATGTAATACGTAAAAATAATGGAAGGTTTGATTCATCAGTGGCCACACATAGGTTTAGGGTAATGATTGTCATTGTGAAAGTGGAGACAGAAATAGAATTATGGAAATACTCTCAATCAGAGTGTGGGAATATCATCATAATTACCAGAAATAGATGGAGGATTTGCAGGAGAGAGGCTGGGATTTCAAACTCCAGAATATTTGGATTTCTTTCTATTTGAAGTCTTCTCATTCCCTCGTGTTTATGAAGTTTATACTAGATTGGAACGCTAAGAGTCAGGATCAGGGATTTATTCTGTGCCAAGTGGATGGAATTTAGGTAGTTATTACTGACTGTGAAAAATATCCCTTAATTTCAGTCATTCAGTGCTTTACTATTTCCAGGCTCTCAATGCTAAGGGTTCTAAAGAATTTTTTTTTTTTTTTCCTGCTGATTTGTCTGAGGATTCAAGACGGGGAGAATAGGAGAAAGCTGAATTATTCTGGGGGAAAAAAAAACCCCACATATTTAGATCCTGAGAAAGATCCTTAAGATCCTTGAGGCATGAAAGGCTGGGACCAGTAAGCTAAAAAAGACTCACTTCTCTTGTCCCACCCTAAGAGTAAAGGGCAAGCAGTAGTAACAGCCCCCCACCCCCCACCCAAATACTTTATGATCCCTTGGACGTATCTGATGGATATTTTTGTGGCTTTTTGCAGTATTCTGTGTAATGTAACCATGTCCTGTCTCCCCCTAAAATCTTCAGTAGTATCTCCACCACTGACTCATGCCCTGCAGAGTGGGATGGATTTGGGGTGTGGGGATGTGATGAAGTGGTGGTGGTGAAGGGAGGCTATGGGTAAGAACCTAGGCTGCTGATCAGTCCTATCTGGTTTACCCAAAGGAGGCTGAAGGAGTCTCCTCCCAGTCTGTTGATTAATTATAAAGGAGGGTAAATTTTTGTCAGTATCACCTGCATTAGGCCTTTCTACGCCCCAAACCCTAGGGAAGAACCCCCCAGGGCTGGGAACAGTATGTGGTTAGCCTCAGGGGTTCTGTTAACTCCTTTGGCCTAAGGCCCAAATCACAGACAGATTTCAGTGTCCCTTTCCTGCAGAGCACACTGTCCTCTTCAACTTCTTACTCCAATGATAACAAGAGAAGGAAAGAAACATAAAGGATTGAGAGCAGTTCCCCTAAAAGGACTAGACAGGAACTGAGCTTGTGTAGACTTCCCAGGCTGGGGCACTGCCATCTGGTAAACTCTGCAGACAGGGGAGTAAGCAGTCCAGGCCCATCTTCCCACCTAGAATCCCAGAGAGAGAGAAAGCCTAAGTAAGTAGTAAAGAGATTATAAAAAAGAGTTTGCCAAGGGAAGAATCCAAAGGGAACATGCTAATGGTAAAGACAAGATTTAATTTGCTTATCAAATTGAACGTTTCATGCCTCATACAGTAAATGGAGTTAAAAGGCAGCCCTGCTCTTTATGTATTTTATGACTCTTGAAAAAACATGTGAAGGGACGACAAATTTATGCTTTGTGATATGGCTAATCTAAGGGTGCCTTCGTGGAGTGTGGGATCTGTTCCATAAATTTATGTTGATTTGAATAAAATTGAGGAAGATTTTGGGGAAGGGAGAATCCCTGGTCCCTTATTGCTCCTACAGCATGTACTTTGCAGTTTTTAATGAGCGGAGTGAATGATTAACTTTTAGATAATTCCATACCAGAGGGAGGGAGTAAATACCAAATATATATCTATGGTTAAAAAGATCCAACCCTTTTTAAAATGTTTAGCTTAAGGACACTGTGCATGCTCTTCAAATAACCACTTCTGCTCCTTGCCTCCTTGCTCGAGATCTTTGTATCTTCTCTTTCCTCAGTCTGGCGAGCCTGGCCCCCAGATACCTGTGTGTACAGCTCTCATTTATACAGTTCTCTCATAAAAAGTCACTTTTTCAGAAAGGACTTCCCTGATCTCTACAGCTCAATTCCCAGCCCCCACCTGCCATTAGCCACTGATTCTCCATCCTTCAATCTCAGCTTTTGTATAGCTTTATCATCATCTGGTATGTTTGTTCATTTATGTTCCATCTCCTTTCGTTAGGGTTATAAGAGCCAGGTGAATAGAGCTGTATCTGGGTTTGTTCACTGATATATCGGTTGTGCCTAGAATAGTTCCTCGAATGTAACAGGCATATAATAAGGATGTGTTAAAGATTTGTTTAATGAATAAATGATGCAATGACAAGGGGGTTATGTAGTAACTTTGACATCCTTACATGTACCATACATAATATATAATAAGTACATACAATGTACATATATAATAGTATATATTACAGTGTATATGTATTATTTTTAAATGTTTTAAAAAATATGCTTTAATAATTTTCAACAAGTGAAACAGAAGAATGGTTTTCTGGAGAGGAAGGTGAAGATGACAATGTTACTGTTGCTCTCCATTGTTACCTTTTCTCCTAAAACCTCTCGCCTCTTTAAGGACATGCAAAGAATTTGTCTTTTCACCTCTCATGGTTCTCATGCAGCTTTCATCTCTTTTCAATAATAGTTATGGTGAAATTTTTCTTCCCATGAATCCCCTAAAAGGCATTCTTTTTTATATTAACAAAAAGTAGTAGGAGACTATAGCTCAGGGAAAAATATAGAAATGAGAAAGGAGAGTACCTACAGAAATATACTTTCAACTATCTGCATTTCTCATGCTATTATTAAAAATACCTCTGCTTGGATGGAACCATTTTGTTTCCATGCTGACTGCTTTCTCCTGTGAACTTTTTAAATTCAGTGTTTGGCAGCGGTTTTGTTTTCCTTGGAACTAAGTACTGTGTAACATACTGTTAGCTGAAGGCTGTGATGTAGAAATGTATTATTAAAAAAAAAGAGAGAGAAAAGAATTTATTCCATAAGGATGAAAATGACTCAGTGTCAAGGAAGTTAGGATTTTCAAAATGCTTTAAATAACAGATTGTGTTTCTTTTAAAGGAAGTATACTTTGTTTCCTAGAAATAAATTTAAGGGTCTCCACTTTGCCTATCTTGATTAATGGGAGCTGGAAAAGAAGAAAGATACTCTTCTTCTTCTTTTTTTTTTAAGAGAATTCCTTCCTCAGATGGAAAGATTTTTGTTTAGCATATGTGGGCATAACCGTGGTAACCTATGTATTCCCAAACCTTCTTATTAAAATGCCATTTCCCAGAGGAATAATCATAGTTAAATAACTCAGAGGGTAGTTTTTATAGAAGGTGAGAGGCATTCTTTTTTCTTCCTGAATTAAGAAGTCATGTATTCTTTTTTTTTTTAGATTTTATTTATTTGACACAGAGAGAGAAAGCACAAGTAGGCAGAGAGGCAGGCAGAGAGAGAGGGAGAAGCAGGCTCTCCACTGAGCAAGGAGCCGGACGTGGGGCTCGATCCCAGGACCCAGGGATCATGACCTGAGCCGAAGGCAGCCGCTTAACCGACTGAGCCACCCAGGCGCCCCAAGAAGTCATGTATTCTTTATCAACTAGAATATATTTGAATATCCTATTTTTTTTTCATTTTTCTGGTCTTAGTGTCTGTCTCTCTCTCTCTCTTACATTTCTAGAAACTTTATATAACTAATAATAAAATCACAAGCCTTCCTTCACCAGAAAGAGCATCATATCATGTTAATGAACTTTTGGTCTCTTCTCCCAGAATTATCTAGGTATCATGCTGCTATTCATTTGTCTTGAAAGTTTAGCGCAGATGATTTCAATTGCAAAAAGAAAAAAATCTACAGTTTTTACTTCTGTTCCTCATAGTCCATGACCCATTTCTGTCTTTTATCTAAGCCCATGAAAATGGCAAATGCCTACTTGTCATCTGCAATTCAATACCAATCCTACCTGTTTGATTCAAAGGATGTTTTGACTTTCTCATTGATAACTCACCAACATCAGTTTGCACTTTATTTTGAAATTCACTGACTTTATTGTGCAAGCTCTCCTTTCCATTATTTATTATAACCAAGTTTTTTGATTTCTCCTAATCATTAGTCAAGAGAGGGAGGCTAGTGAGGTGTCTAGGTACTTCCTAAAACATTTAGGCCTATGGTTCTGCTTTAACAGGAATACTTATCTGTGGACAAATGCTTCATTTTAATTTAAATAATCTGTAATATTAAGTCAGGCAGTTTATCACACAGTGGATGATTTTTTTTTTAAAAGGATAGTGAAAACATTTTGGTTATTTTAGTCTTTGGTCCATGATCTAAGGACAGTGCTATTATAACAGTAAAATAAATTCTATGTGCAACTAAGACAAAAATTTGTGTGCTCTCATGTGCTTATCCTCCCCACTCCCCACCTCACCCCCATCGGTGCCAGGTACACTGTAATCATGGAGACAGTAGGGCCCGGACACTCTGGCCAGCAGCACCCCCACCTCTTTCTCTGCACTGAAAAAACAAGTTACAGAAAATATTATAACAAACCTCATACATTCAACACTAAAATTATTAATATTGAAGTTTGATTCAGGTTATTTTCATTAAAAACAAAGCCTTTGTATGATTTCCTGAAGTCCAAAGGGAAAAAAATCTTGTTACTTTCCTTTGACTCTCTTTCTATTGAATAGAGAATATTACAGTATCTTATCATTTCAGAGTTCATTGCTTTTTAGATTGTATTTCACATAACATGTAGATTTCTAGAACTCTTCATTACTTGAAAAAAGTAGTAATAGTATTAAAAAATACATTTTGACATATTAACACATGGCTGGTCAACCCAGACTTTTAAATAGAATAATGTTATCAATATATGATAGAAATATGCAATGATAGAATAAAATAGAATTCCTTTACCCTAAATCTCTCTCATTAGTCTATTGTATAATGCTAGGAAATAACACTCTCTGATAGATAATACATATGGCAAATTTTCTATGGTATGTTTCAAAATAAAAGTTCAGATTTAGTGAACTTTTAGAGGTTTATAAGTTCTGCCTTATAATGATCAAGTTTATCTTCTTGTTCTGTACTAAGTGATGCCCCAAATGAGTCTACATTTTGAAAATTTTTGTTCTCAGACTAAAAATCATCTTTTTTTTTTTTTTTTTTACATAGTTAATGATAGAAGGCAGTGAAATCTGTGCTTTTCTTATTTTAGTTCTGATCCTGGAGAAATGTTATCTTTTTGACTTACTACCTGTCATTATCAAATATTCCAAGTCAATATATTGTGGATTATAACTTGTGTTTGTGGGTTTTTTTACCTCTTTTTTACTGTGATACTCATGATAGTAGAATTTGCTAAGTTATCCTCTTAGTTGAAGCTCATTAGCAAGAGGATAATAGGCATAACAGTCTTTTATAAAGTATTATTTTTCCTAAGATTTAGATAAAACAGGGAAAAGAGAAGATAACCCTTCTGCTTAAAAATTATTTTACTCTAGACTGATGAATCACTGGTCTGTACCTCTGAAACAATAATACATTGTATGTTAATTTAATTTAAATTTTAAAATGTTAAAAAAATTATTTTACTCTAATAGCATAGTACTCATCTGTTTAAAGTTGCCCAAACAAGCTTCACATCTTCCTATTATTTTCTTTTTCTTCCTATTATTGACAAAAAGTATTCCCAAAGGTCTCAATAAGGCAGGTGATTGAAATGTGTCAAGATGGTTTTTGATAGTTCTAGTGAATAACTAATTAAATGGTCTTAATTTATATGTTTCTAAATCAGACTATTTATTTCATTAGTTGATTAGTGTTTAACTTTTTTATAATCAACTTTAAATGAGTATCAATGAATATTTACTAGCAGATGTAATGCCATTAAATCCAGACATTAAAAAAAATTAAAGCATTAAAGAAATATCAACTATCTAAGCATTCAGTTTTATATGATGATTACCTGGCCTAATTTACCCAAAATTGTGTGCTAGCCAAATTATAATTAAATCATTTCACTAATTCCAATGCTTAAAATAACTGATCATCTTATTAAAAATGAGTAATTTAAAATTACTTTGTTACATTTTTCACTTATAATCCCATGAGCATTTCACATGTAATTTTGTAAAAAGGCCCTGAAAACCAAATTTGAAATTCTATGTTATGTTCTTTTTATGTTCTAAGTTAGCAGACAGTTTCCCTTTTGTTGGATAACACAGTGATTGACACATTGTAATTACTGAATTTTTACATTTTTATTTTCTAGTTGAAAGGGTCTGCATTTTTAAAAGTATGCAATATGTATTAAATTTGATATATCTAGTGTATGTCTATGTATTTATAAGTGTGTAAATATATACATGTGTATATCTATTCACTACATGCGAGCAATCTATATGCATACTTAGCTTTCTAAATTCTACCGAATATTCAACAGGATCAGATTGCTAATTTGATAGGCAAGAGTCATCTCTTGTTATTGTTTATACTGAACTTTTTCACTTCAAGGAAAATTGTTGCTGAATATTGATTATGGATATTAATTTTGTGAACTGTCTTTATCCTTTCCTCTAATTATTTACTAGGGTTGCATTACTTTCAAATTTGTAGAGCTCTTAATGCACTGAAGATATTATTTTTTTTTACCTGGCACTTAATGGAAATATTTTGCCAGTGTGACATTTGTGCAGACATTTGAAGTTTTATGTAGCTGGATCATAATCCTGTGTGTGTGTGTGTGTGTGTGTTTAGTTTGGAAAATCTTTTTATATTTCAAGGTAGTCTAAGTATTTGTCTGGATTTTATTTTATATGTACCATTTCATCTTTTTAAATTTGCTTTTTATCTAGAATTTATATTTATATATATTAGAAGGTTCAGTTCTCATTTTTTTCCATAGAATGTTTCCCTTTTTTTTTCCACTCATGAACTAATTCATCAATCATTGATTTTTATATTTTCTTTTTCATATTTTGACATTTCACAACTGTCCACTACATATCATTCATTTATATTTTGAGTCTTAAATCATTGTCCCACAATTTGGGTTAAATTTTACAATATGTTTTAATAACCCACTAGGGTGTTACTCTCCTAATATATTCTGATTCTTATCAGTTTATTCTCTCAGATAAAATGTATGTAGTTTTTTTTTTTTCAGTTTCCTAAACAAATATGAATAGCTTTTGATTGAGATTGGGTTAAACCTGTAAATTTGTGTGGGTAGAATTGAACACTTAATAATTCTATAGAATTCGGTCTTCTTAATCAGGAACATTGTAAGGCCATCAGTAAGGTCTTACCATTTTCTGTATATGGTTAAAAACATTTCTTGGTAATGTCGTTCAAAAACATATTACTTTTTTGTTGCTATTGTGAACAGTTTTTTTATTGTGTCTACTAAGGGGTCATTGCTGTTGTATAGAAAAGCTAACAAGGTATATTAATATGTAGAGTAGTCTGTCCTGTTCATGTGCTAGCTTATTAGTGATGGGGAGTTCTTCCACTGAGACACATGAATAGTAAGTATACTGGATAGATGAATAGAATTTTATTTCTCTCAGCCAATATCTTGTATTTTCTTAGTATTCTTCTAGTTACATGTTATTTTCAATAAATATCATGCTTTATAAGCAAAGTAGCTCAGGCTATTACAATTACGGGACTAGCTTGATAATGTTTTATAGGTTTATGAAAATCTGTATTTTGTGACCTTGGGGGTGTATTTCACATTAGATCATTTCACTCTTTAGAACGCTCATATTTTTGTGATATTATCAAAACAGAACTAAAAATGATTGAAATATTTTGGCCTTCTCATTTTTATCATTCATGACAGTAAATTAAGCTATGCTAATGATTTATTTAGCATATTGTCTTAATAAGCTAGGAGCTTAATGGCATGTAAAAAGCTTAACCCATGTTAACATCTTTCTAGGATGTTCCTGACAAAGAACCAGAAAGCTGTAGATTAGCAGACTCTTCTATCACACAGTGATATTAAAATATCTTTGAAACAACTACCAGTTGAAATATTAGCTATCAAACCAGAGGTTATTATTACTTTTGGTGTATTAATTTATTCATGATAGCTACTTAATACATTCATATTAAAACATAGATTTCAAAAAAGTATTCTTTAGAAGAAAGAGTAAAAATATTTGCCACATAAGTGTCATTGAATTTACGGTAATTATTATATTATATTACAGCTCATGGGGCATGCAGAATGGGACCACAAACGAGGGGCAAGAGGATCACAGGTCAGTTTATTTTCCTTTCCGTTTTTTTGAGTTTTGTTTCTTAACATTTTGAGCCATGAGTCTTCTAAAACTCAAGCAATAACAAGTAGAGAGAGGAAGAGGCAAATAATCATGCCATTTGTTTTTATTTAAGTTAGCTGTGATTAAAGTCTGGTTTCAAATCCCAGAGGCAGATGCCTGTATATTCTTCCTGAGAGCTTTCTGGTATCCCAGATTGGTTGTGTTTATATGAATGTAGATTTTATATTCATCTTGTCTCTGCACAATACATTTTGATCAGCAACCCACTCTCTTGCTTTTATTCACTTCCTTTGATAATTTTTCTATGTATTTTCTTTCTTTCTCTATCTTCCTGTTTTTGGTTAAATATTTTGAAACATAATCAAAGTAAACCCTGAACTAATTACAGATTCTGTCTCCAAATTAACTGTCTTCATCTTAGGGAAATAGAAAGATGAAAGGACCTATTATTTTTGAAAAGAAACAAATTCTGAACCTTTCTATATTACCAGATTGTTTTCATTGTCTTACTTTATGTCTTAGGCAAGGGAAAAACTTCCATGACGCATTTATGCTTTTTAATGACCTAATTAGACAATGTGGATTTGTTTTGCTTCCATAATTACTTTGCCTGACAGAATGAGGGCTGAGTTTTACACGAAGAAAATTCTCTCTCCTCCTGCGGTATTTTGTGAAGAAAGATGAAAATCCTTTATCTCTTAGCAGCCTGTGTGTTTACCTGATTGTAGACAGCCAAATAAAAATTAAGCGGGTGGGATATTTTTACCTCTCCTGCTCACACTTTCTGTTTGCTACTAAAAAATATGGCTAAAAGAAAGCAAGCTGAATATGCAGTACTGTATGTGAGAGTTCATTATCGAATGTGAGATTTTCCCAGGTTTTTTACAAAGCTGACATGGACCTGTGCTGTCACTAAGTTTGCCTGGTGGTTATTAATTGAGGTCACTGGGAAAATAAAACCCAGTCAGTCAGTTGTTTTAAGTTGAGATTTTAATATCCGTGGTTTTATTTTCGTCCATTATCAACTTGATTAGTAGGTAATATAAACCAGTCCAATTAAGCTAGTTATCTGAAAGAATTTGTCTTGCCTTCCTTCACTCTTACTTCCCTTTTCCATTTTCTCTGTCAACTCTCCCTCTATACACACCTGTAATATTTTAAGTCAGAATTTGCTGCAAGATTGGGAATGAAATGATGAATGTATGGTAAATGCTATGTGCTTCGAAACCAATGAAAAACTAAAGATGAGGGGCACCTAGGTGGCTCAGTCGTTGGGCATCTGCCTTCGGCTCAGGTCATGATCCCAGGGTCCTGGGATCGAGCCCCACATCAGGCTTGGCGGAAAGCCTGCTTTTCCCTCTCCCACTCTCCCTGCTTGTGTTCCCTCTCTCGCTGTGTCTGTGTCAAATAAATAAATAAAATCTTAACAAAACAAAAACTAAAGATGAGCACAAGAAATTCAGCAGTTCTTCATTATTGCCACCAAAAACATTTTGATATTCAAAATATGCCAAGTAACTTCAGGACGACATGCCCTTTCAAAGTAAGGTAGTGCTATATATGTTTGTTTAAAATAAGTATTATTTACTCATATGACCTGTTTGGGCTTTTTTCAAGTTTTTATTTAAATTCTAGTTAATTAACATACAGTATAATATTGGTTTCAGGGGTACAGTATAGTGACTCAACACTTCCATACGACACCTGGTGCTCATCACAGAAAGTGCCCTCCTTAATCCCCATCACCTATTTCACCATTCTCCCCCTCCCGCCCAGTCCCGCCAACCCCTGCCATCTCCCCTCTGGTAACCATCACTTTGTTCTCTAGAGTTAAGAGTCTGGTTTGCCTCCTCTTTCTTTCCCCACCCTCCCTTTGCTTGTTTGTTTTGTCTCTTAAATTCCACATATGAATGACATCATATGGTATTTGTCTTTCTCTGACTGACTTATTTCACTTAGCATAATACTCTCTAGCTCCATCCACATCATTATATATATATAAAATATATATATAAAATATATATATAAAATATATATAAAATATATATATAAAATATATATAAAATATATATATAAAATATATATATATAAAATATATATAAAATATATATATAAAATATATATATATAAAATATATATAAAATATATATATATAAAAAATATATATATGTATATACATACATACATAAACAAATACAGTCACACAATGGAATATTACTCAGCCATAAAAAAAGAATGAAATCTTGCCATTTGTAACCTGACATATGACCTACTTGAATATATGTATTTTTGGGTTTGGATTGGTTACTCTGTCATTATAAATTAGAAGAAAAATGTCATAAAAGCACAATAAGCACAATATTAATAGGTGTTAAATTTAAACATAAAAAACCCAGAGTGAAAAATTTTAAATTCCAGATATTGCACATAGCTAGAAAATTTCAAAATTCCACACGCACAAAATATATTCATAAATAAAGTTTGATCACATTTGAAAGCCTGAGATGGTTCTGAAAGGCAAATGCATTAGAACCTTCTTGCCTGAACTACCATTATCAACATCAAGGTCTGTCTGAGACCTTTCAACTAGCTAAAGTATTTGCAATGATTATACCTTTGTCTCACTTTGATTCCTCGCTCATAAAAATTGTCAAGGTAAAAAGCAAAAACATACACCAAAAACTAAAAACAGTAACTGTAACAAAAACCATTGAAATTTCAGATAAATTAAGTATTAGGTAATAATTTCTTATCTAATTTTAATTGCCCACTGGGGGTAAAAAGACACTGTATTTATGTTTTAGATCATTGATCCCTTATCTTGCTATTATTTCCTTGATAATATGTCTAAAGCCTTTTAGCTATTTGAAAGGAATTTCAGACAGACTGCATCTGAATACAGATTTCTTAATAATTTAGGCATACTCAAACCCCACCTCAGTTTAGTTTAACTGAAGACAGTAAGTTTTTAAGCACTTACTATATGTACAGCATTGTAGTAGGTCTAAGTCTGAGGAGAAACTGAGTTGACAAGGTTACTGCGTTCCAAGAGCTCACAAGTTATGTTTGGATAGAGCAATACTTGAATATATAATCTGCTATATAAGGTAGTCTAGTAAGTGTAAAATTAGTTATATAAGCAAAATGTGATAGGAGTTTAGGTGGGATAGAGTATCCTTAGTAAAACTACTTCTTGGAGTTGCTATCTGAGGTGAACCTTCAACATTGGGTAAGGTTTTATTTTTTTTATTATTTTTAAATTTTTTTAAAAGATTTTATCTATTTATTTGAGAGAGAGAGAGCATGAGCACGGGGAGGGGCAGAGGGTAAAGCAGACTCCCCGCTGAGCAGGACTCCAGATGCAGGGCTCCATCCCAGGACTCTGGGATCAGGACCTGAGCTGAAGGCAGACGCTTAACTGACTGAGCCACCCAGGTGCTCTGGGTAAGGTTTTAGAAGTACAATGGGAGGAAAAGGCAAAAGCTTGAGTAAGAGTCTACACTGGCAGAGTGTAGGATATGTCTGGATATATGTGAATTTTCTTTAAAACTGTTTGGTCAACACATATTGGCTAAGGATTGTTGCAGGAACTACTGTGAAGGAATGATTCAGAGAATGTCATATATTATTGATTAGACATGAGGAAGAAGTAAGGAGGGTAAAGATTTTGAAATCTAGTAGTTGAGGAATTAGTGCCCTTCACACAGACTAGTTTATAGAGAAGACAATGAATTCAGTGTTAGCAGTGTTAAATGAGAAGTGACCATGACAATTCTCAAAGGAAATTTGAGACAGGTACTTGAGGTACCATTTTGGTGCTCTGTAGCCAGATTAGAGTTCTGTAGTCAGTTGGGAATACTAATCATACATATGATAATTGAACTACATCAGGAGATAGATCGTAGAAGCAGATAATTATAAGGGAAAGACAGAAGAAAGACTGATTCTTGGGGAAGGCTCATTGGAAGGGCTGGGAGGAGCCTGGGGAGAGAATTAAAGCATGCCTGTGTTCTAGCTAGGAGACCAGTTAAAGGAGAAATGATGCAGAATCAAAAGTAGTATACTATCAGGTTACATTAGGAAGAGGGTTGAGACCACAAACAAAGGTTCAAGAAAATGAAAAACATGGGAAATCCATTTCGAAATAGTGATTAGCAGGACATTAGTGAACTTTGAGAATGCCATTTTGATCAAGAAGTGATGGAAAGCAGAATACAGAAATTAAGTGAATAGTGTAAGATAGTAGAATGTTCTCTTGGAGGAGTTTTGCTTTAGAAGAGAGAAATTCATTTTGGATATCTAAAAAAGGGGACTGGCTTGATGTTTGAGCATCAAGAAATGCCTAGTAAAAGCAGAGGTGTGTCAACTTCTGTGAGTGGGTAGCCTGCAAGACAAATTTTAACCTATTTTATGTTGACTCAAAAAAACACCAATATATGTCAGGCAATTTTTTTAGCCTCTAAGGAGTCAAAAATGAACAACTGTGGTCTTCAAGAAGCATACAGTTTTACCTAAAGTCAGCCTTAGGTAGAAGATAAAAAATAATCAGCTAATATTGAGAGCATTGATCACTATAAGATAGTTGAGCTTCTCCTGGCCTTCCCTCCATGTGCTTATTACTAAGTAAGAGATTTTCTCAAATTTGATGTGGTCCTCCAAAATTATATCATGTGTACACTATCACAGATAATGAGGTATGCCCTTCAAATATTTATCGTATGGAAAAATGCATATCTTGCTTCAAGTAAATTGCACCACTTAATTGCATATGATTTTGCAAACTCAGCAATAATTTAATTCAAATTTATTTACTCTCAATAATTCTGTGATATAATTTGTCAGCTCACTCAAAGCTTTCTGGCAGTTTCTTCTTCTCCTTCTTGTTCTTCATCTCCTCCTCCCCCTTCCTCTCCCCCTCCTCCTCTTTGTTGTTTTTTAAGTATATATTCTCAGATAGTAGATCATCCAAATTAGGGAATATGCTAAACGATGGACTTCCAACAACATGCAGAACTCTTTTATCTGGCAGCATTCCCAGTAATACCAAATGAAGTCAGGGATGAAATTCTCAGAAGGCAATTAATTTTTTATTTTTCTTTAAATTCTTGAAGAAAAGTTTTCCAGTGGGAAGTGAAGAAGGGCAATAGAAAATCACTCTCCTTTGAAAAGGTTAAAAATGATAGGAGTGGATTCCAAGGAGCCTTGTGGGAAAAGATTCCTTCAGTTTCTGAATTTGTGAACTTGCTAAGATTTTAATGTACTAGGAACCAGCAGGCTCCTTTTTACCAATAGTTAGAGACTAGCAGGTTCTTTAGTTATTTAGCTTATTATTGATGACTTACATGCTGACTACCAGCCAGGCTTTAGCAAATAGACTTAAGACCACTTGTTGAAGAAAAAAACTTTTTGTGTGATTTATCTAGTTCTGTAGATGATGAAATTCTGGTTTGTATGTTCCTAAATAAGTGAAATACTGTATGTACAATACAAGAAGATAGCTGAATATTCTGATGGGAAAAATAAGTTATCAGATATACTAAGCTATTGGTTTGCTTAAAAATAAAACAAATATGGATATGTAATGTACCAAAATTTATGGGATGCTGCAAAAGCAGTTTTAGGAGGAAAGTTCATAAAGATAGAATCTATCTCAAGAAACAAGAAAAGTCTCAAATAATCTAACTTTACACCTCAAGAAACTAAAGAAAGAAGAAACAAAGTCCAAGATTAGTAGAAGGAAGTAAATGACAGATTAGAGAAGAAATAAATGAGATAGAAACTAAGAAGAAAATGAAATTAGAAGCTGGTTCTTTGAAAAGATAAACAAAACAACCTTTAGATTCACCAAGAAAAGAAAGAGGACTCAAATAAATGAAATCAGAGATGAAAGAGATGTTACAACTGATACCAGAGAAATACAAAGGATCCTAAGAGACTACTATGAGCAATTATATGCCAATAAATTGGACAACCCAAGAAGAGTGGATAAATCCCTGTAAACATACAACCTACCAAGGCTGAATCATGATGAAATTGAAAATCTGAATAGACCAATTACTAGTAGGGAGGTTGAGTCAGTGATCAGAAAAGTTACAACAAAAATCTGGGACCAGACAGTTTCATTGGTGAATTCTACCAAATATTCAATGAAGAATTTCTTCTTCTCAAACTCTCTCAAAAAATAAAAGAGGGGAAACTCTTCCAAACACATTTTATGAGGCCAGCATTACCCTGATACCAAAACCATACAAGGATGACATACAAAAAGAAAACTAAAGGACAATATCTCTAATGAACATAGATGTAAAAATCCTCAGCACAAAATTAGCAAATCAAAATCAACAATACATTAAAAGGATCATACACTGTGATTAAGTGGGATTTATTCCAGGGATGCAAGGATCGTCCAACATTCACAAATCAGTCAATGTGATATACCACGTTAACAAAATAAAGGATAAAAATCATATAGTCATCTCAGTAGATGTAGATAAAGTGATAAAATTTAGCATCCATTTATGGTAAAAATTCCCAACAAAGTGTGTATAGAAGGAATGTATCTTAACATAATAAAGGCCATACATGACAAGCCCATAACTAATATCATATTCAACAGTGAAAAGTGGAAAACTTTTCCTCTAGGATCAGGAATAGATGTTCACGCTCACCACTTTTATTCAACAGAGTACTGGAAGTCTTAGCCAGAGCAATTAACCAAAAGAAAAGAAAAAATATAAAGCATCTAAAGAACCAAATTACCATTTGCTGATGTCTTGAATTTTTTTTTTAAAGATTTTACTTATTTCACAGAGAGATCATGAGAGCAGGAACACAAACAGGGGGAGTGGGAGAGGGAGAAGCAGGCTTCACGTGGAGCAGGGACCCTGATGTGGGGCTCGGTCCCAGAACCCTGGGATCATGACCTGAGCCAAAGGCAGACGCTTAATGACTGAGCCACCCAGGCATCCCTGATGCCTTGAGATTAAATATAGAAAACCCTGAAGACTCCATTAAAAAATGCTTAGCACTAATAAATGGATTCAGTGAAGTTGCAGGATAAAATTTCAACATGCAGAAATCTGCTATGTTTCTTTACCCTAATAATGAATTATCAGAAAGAGAAATAGGGGCACCTGGGTGGCTCAGTTGGTTAAGCGACTGCCCTCGGCTCAGGTCATGATCCTGGAGTCCCTGGATCGAGTCCTGCATCGGGCTCCCTGCTCGGCAGGGAGCCTGCTTCTCCCTCTGACCCTCCCCCCTCTCATGTGCTCTCTGTCTCTCTCATTCTCTCGGCCTCAAATAAATAAATAAAATCTTAAAAAAAAAAAAAAGAGAAATAAAGAAAACAATCTCATTTACAATTGCACTAAAAATAATACAATACCTAAGAATCAATTTAATGAAGGGAGAAAAAAACCTGTCTATTGAAAACTGTAAGGCATTAATGAAAGAACTTGAAGACAAAAATAAATGGAAAGATATTCTGTGCTCATGGATTCAAAGAATTAATATTGTTAAAATATTCATACTGCCCAAAGCAATGTACAGAGTCAGTGTAATCCATATCAAAATTCCAATGGCATTTTTCACAGAAATAGAATAATCCTAAAATTTACATGGAATCTCTCTCTCTCTCTCTCTCTCTCTCACACACACACACACACACACACACACACACACAAATAGCCAAAGCAATCTTAAGAAAGAACAAAGTTGGAGGCATCATACTCCCTGATTTCAAACTGTATTACAAAGCTACAGTAATTAAAACAGTATGGTTTTGGCATAAAAACAGACACATGGATCAATGAAACAGAATGGAGAGCGCAGAAATAAACCTACACATATATGGTAAATAAATTTATGACAAAAGAGCCAAGAATATACAGTGGGGAAAGGAAGGCAGCCTCTCTTTAATAAATGGTGTTGGAAAAATTGTACAGCCACATGCAAAAGAAGGAAACTGGATTACTGTCTCACACCATACACAAAAAATAACTTTAAGTGGATCGAAGATTTGAATGTAACACTTGAAACCATAAAACTCCTAGGAGAAAACATAGGCAGTAAGCTCCTTGATATAGGTATTGGCAGTAATTTTTTTAAAAATCTGACAACCAAAGCAAAGAGAGGAAATAAAAGCAAAAATAAAAATCCAGCCGAAAAGCTTCAAAAGCAAAATAAACAAAATTTTTGCAACAAAAGCAAAAATACACATCTGAACTGAATTGAAAAGCTTCTAAATACCAACAAAATGAAAAGGCAACCTATTGAATAAGAGGTAACAATTGCAAATCATGTATCTGACAAAGGGCTAATATCTAAGACATATATAGAACTCATACAACTCAAGAGCAAAAACTTAATTGATTAAAAAAGGAGCAGAGGATCTGAATAGACGTATTTCCAAAGAAGACATACAGATGGCTAACAGGTATGTGAAAATATGCTCAACATCAGTAATCATCAGGGAAATGCAAATCAGAACCACATGAGTTACTACCTCATGGCCTGTCAGAATGACTAGTATCCGAAAGACAAGAAATAGCAAGTGTTGGTGAGTGTGTGGAATAAAGAGAACTCTTTTTTTTTTTTTTAAAGATTTTATTTATTTGACAGAGAGAGACACAGCGAGAGAGGGAACACAAGCAGGGGGAGTGGGAGAGGGAAAAGCAGGCTTCCCGCCGAGCAGGGAGCCCGATGCAGGGCTCCATCCCAGGACCCTGGGATCATGGCCTGAGCCAAAGGCAGATGCTTAACAACTGAGCCACCCAGGTGCCCTGTAAAGAGAACTCTTATCCATTGTTGATAAGAATGTAAATTGGTGTCTCACTGTGGAAAACAGTAGGAAGGTTCCTCAAGAAATTAAAAATAAAACTACCATATGATCCAGCAACTCTACTTCTGGCTGGTTTTCTGAAGAAACTGAAACACCAGTTTGAAAGGATATATGCACCCCCATCTTCATTGTTGCCATAACCAACATATGGAAACAAACAGTGTCCATTGATAAATGAACAGATAAAGAAATTACTATGTGTATTAAATATACACACCCACATATACTTACGGTGGAATATTATCCAGCCAGAAAGAAGAATGAAATCATGATGGACCTCTAGGGCATTATCTAAGTGAAATAAGTCAGACAGAGAAAGACAATACCATATGATCTCTCTTCTGTGTGGAATCTTAAAAAAGAAAAAAAAGCTCATAAATACAGAGAACACGGTGGTGGTTTCAAGAGGTAGGGGGAAGGAGAAATAGGTGAACTGTTTTTCGTGTTTTATTGTTTTGTTTTTTGGGGTTTTTTTAGTTTAAATAAATTGAATAAAAATTTAAAAATAAACACTAAAAATAAGTAAATAAATTATCTGTGTCCTATTTAGTAGCATAGCTTTAAGTCTATCACATACTGGAGGCTCCAACAATGAAACTTCTAGAATAAGAAGGATGTACCTATATAAATTAGCTTCTGCAGCACTATTTTAAGTCTTAAGGATGAATTTTAATGGCAAGTTATTATACTTCAGTATCCTGTCCACTTGGGTATTCAAGAGAATGATCTGTTAATAACAGCTACTAAAGTTGATAAACATAAGCATTTGCCTCCTAGGAATCTAATTTAGGGAAAGATCAATTCTTTTCTGGATTAAATAATTTGTTTTAGATAAGAGTGTAAAGAGTAATTTAAATGCTGTCCCAGACTTACCTGGAATAATGCCATATGAATTTATTAAAGTTAATTCCATTTAATATACTTAAAAAGACAACTCCCCAGATTTTTCAGGAATGTATTCCAAGGGATTAACGTGAGCAGATTGGGAGTCCATTATTACATTGTCCAAACTGCCGATGTGTCGCTAAGGAATAATTCATGCTCTAGGTGAAGCTGCCTGCCAGTATGACTTTTTCAGCCAATACAGTGTTTTTTTTACTTGAACTTCCTCCTCCTTTTTTACTTTTCCATATATTGATCTAACAACTGTTATCATTTTTTGGGCAATTCTCCAATTCTTTTTGGTTGTCATGTTGTGAATTTGTTTTAATTTTGTTCATACAGATCAAAATGCTAAATATTTATATTTGCCTGAGCCCTAAACTTTTTGGGAGTGGCCTTGTCATCTCATACAAAAGTGGCAGGAAAAGGACATGACTGTTTAATACTTATCGAATGGCCTCCTATCTTAGGGCTACAGACATCATTTACATGAGATGCCATATACCTGCCATATACCTGTCTTTGTTAAATCAGAATTTTTTTAGTGCATTTAAAAAAACAAAATCAAGATAGGTATTTCATACCCATCTTGTCCATTAAATCCTCCTCTAGGTGTTTTAAATTTTACCCACTAGTCAGATCTAAACTTTTGGACAATCCCTCCCCCACATTCTGTGAAATTGCTTTTATTTAGTTTTGTTTTACTGTTATGTCTTTAATTTACATTGACAAACTTTATAAGGCATAGTCTTAAACATTTGTCCTGATAGGAATGTTTTTGAAAATGTCCACAGCATCCAAAGAAGATGCACAGACATTTCTTTTTATCATAGTTCCGGGAAAGGAAAATGGTGTTTCTCTTTAACAACTGAACCCAGTGGTTTATTACTGCTCTAGCATCTCTGGTCTCTCCCCAGCAGAGGCCAGTAGCAAACTCACCCATCCATAGTTCATGTGTTAATGAAAAAATGTGTCCAGACATAGTCATGTGTCCCCTGGGAGGCAAAATTGCTTCTGGTTGAGAACCTGTGAGAGTAGCATAATCTCTTTGCCATGCATATAGAAGATAATAAATAAATACTTACTAATGAATTTGATATTTCATATAGGAAAAAGGGAAAATACTTCTTAGGTGTGTAGGCTTTCAAGATTTCAGTTTCCATCTTTAAGTCTACTAAATAATTTCAAAGAGCACATTCATTTTGTATTGAGGTAGTCACAGTAGAGTCATTCCTAGAAACTAGGAGGAGAAAATGCACCCTTTCCACACTTCAGCATTCAAGAAATTCCAAGGAACAGCCTCAGACAGAATGTGGCTCTGTCCATGCGGTGCTTGCACAGAACATGTGTTTCTGGTGAACCAGTGGATGACCTTGAGTAAATCACTCTTTATTGAAGCCCCTGGTCTCTCTAAAATGGTATCGATGAACAGGAATTAAACAAGTCCACAGAAATAAAAGGGAAAATTGCCTCTGGCATTTATGCTGTCTCCCCTCCATGTTTATAGATCAGTAGACCTGTTGTTTCATACTTATTGAATGACCCTCTTATTTGGGGACTGTGGATAACATTCACATGACACGTGTACTACCTTATGTTTGTTTTTTGCCAAATCAGAAGCTTCTGGTACATTACATGAAACACAATAAAGACATGAAATAAGCAGCTATATAGATGACAGGTGTTTATCTGCAGGTGCTGTAAATAGCTTAAGCAATAGTCACATTTATTAAGTGGGCAAAAGCATACTTTGAGGAAAATAAAAACAATAATATTGCCCTCCACTCACTAGAATAACAGAAGAAATATGTGCTATCTGGAGAACTGTTCATTTTATCTTTGAATCACAAAACCTGACAAAGGGAAGTCATTTTTATTGCATGCTGGCATAGAATAGCTCTTATTCTTCATTAATTATGAAACATATTTTATAAGGAAAGTTTTGGGGGTTGATTTTTTAAAAATTTTACCTACTTATAGATAAAACTGATGAAAAAAATTGAGCTGAACATCATTAGATTCTCACAGGAGACAAAAATCTAAGACTAGGATATATTGACTTGAGCAAACCACCAGCGAGAGTAATAGGTGAAGTGCAGAAGGTCAGAAGAGAGTTAGAAGGCCAGTTAACTAGGAGGCGTGAATTAAGGCTACAGAAATAAGAAATGGCTCTGGGAAATAGTTGCTCTTTTAAAGTAAACACGGACATCTCTTTTGGTGCAGGTGTATTTATAGAAATTTGGAGAGAGTGAATGTTTTTATTTAATTTCTTAGTAATGCATATCTAGGTTATATGCAAAAATATGTATTTGTAATATGTAGCAATCTTATTCATGATATAGGAATTTTTCTTTACTTCCATTGTAGGGGATGAACTAAAAGTTTATTTAAGAGCATCCCCCCCCCCATGATTTTATGTTGTCATTTAAGCTACTGATTTTTTTTTTATAGGATTTTACATTGGTGAATGAAGGTTGCTTGGCAGTTCTGTTCTCAATTTAAATCATTATCCCATTTTGTGTAGAATGCAGCTATTGCATAAAATTAAGTAAATGCAAGGAACTGGTGCTAATAATTACAAAGCAAAATCCTTGTGCAACATTAGAGATATTAGTGAACTGAAATTATCTCAAAATATACAAAAATGAAGCTTCTTGTCAAGTTTCATTTTCCAGGTCATAGGGTGTTTTGTTTTGTTTTGTTTTTGTTTTGTTTTTGTGGTGATGCCTTATGCAGTAACCTATTCCAGGAAAACTCCTAGTGTTACAAGTCAAAGCTTATTCTTACTGGGAATCTACAGGTTATCACACTTGAATCAAAATAGTTTGCTTCCTGAATTTTGTGGCCAGATGATTAAATACTTATGGGTGACAGTTCACCCTTGGATCTCTATAGCGATTTCCATTTTAGAATTTTGAAACCATACTTCTTTTCTTTTCAAATAATTTTAACCCCAAATATACAGAAAGTTGTTTACACAGCATCAGTGATACACACTTAAATGAGCAATTAAAAAAAATGTTTGGGAGAAAAACTCTCAGAAGGAGATTGTGGGTGAGACAAACAGATGGAATAGAAATCTCAAACCAGTATGATCAATCAGGAAGATAAAGAAGTGCAAATGGATATAAAAGCTCTAGTTCTCCAAGGATTAAAAACAAAGGACTGGAGAGAAGCTGTCTATTAAAATTGATGCAAAAGAGATTCACGGGAAAAAGGATTAGTAAATAGCAGAAAGATCACTTCATGAATTGAAATAAGACCATGACCACTGCAGCCATGTTGAGAAGGTGAACATGCGTAAAAACATGCATAAAAACCCTTTGATCCCAGGCATCATGATTTGGGGTGGGACTGGAGGGTGAGGTTGGCAGGTCTTAAACCCATTTTTACTACTCATTATCGCTAGTCAGGATTACGGTGACTCACTGCCATAACTTGTTGGCAGTTCTCTCATACTTCAAGAGTGCGGCAGTGTGATACATATTTGTTGTGTTTTTAGGCCTTTGTATGGTTTTAAAAAAAAATCCCAACATACCAAGTCAATTTGTGAACTCTAATCCTAGAACAATTTTGTTTTCTTTTTGATGTAGAAATACAGCATGACTTTAAATAAGTTTTGGTAAATACTGTAGTATCATCCCAGCAGTCCGAGTATGGCAACCCAACACCCCAAATAGATTTTTAATGAATATTTCTTTTCTTTTTTATTAACATATAATGCATTATTTGTTTCAGGAGTATAGGTCTGTGATTCGTCAGTCTTACACAATTCACAGCACATACCCTCCCCAATGTCCATCACCCAGCCACCCTATCCAACCCTCAGTTTGTTTCCTGAGATTAAGAGCCTCTTATGATTTGTCTCCTTCTCTGGTTTTGTCTTGTTTCATTTTTCCCTCCCTTTAATGAATATTTCTAAAATAAATGAACGCATGTTAGAATTTATGAACTTAGACTTTAATCAAGTAAATTTTCTTAAACCAGTGTGCTTTGAAGAAATTTCTAAAATTCATAATAAAATATAGCAACCCCCTAGGATTTATTGAAATGATTTCTAAAGCATAACTCGTAAGGCCAAAAAACCTTTTTTTTTTTTTTTTACTTACGCTATTCCTCTGCCTTCTGGCTTCTCTGTTTCAAAGCATGCAGGTAAGTTGAGATCCCCTCATTTTAATATCTTTGATGCCATATTGTAGGGTGGTACTTTATTACTCGAACTGTAAACTGCCATTATGACGTGAGGGAAAATTGTCATGTTGATATTAATTAAGAAGAAGATAAAATTTAAATATATACTTTCCCATATAGGAACATGTGTTCCTCTCACTCTCAAGGCCAGTGTGGTTCTCCCTCCCTCCCCCCTTCTCTTTTGCTCTCATGACATGGACTTTTTGAGAGCAGGAGTGGTCATGTCTCATGAAACACAGGGATCTGAAATTTACATAAGGACTTTAATAGAAACTTGTGACACATGATATGACCAGGCTTTTCATTATTTTTTGCCATTTATTTGGCTTAAAACCAATGGAACAAACTGAACTTGGCATTGCTATTTCTGTTCAAAAAGAAGAAAAATATATAATTTTACTATTTCTTATGTTTTGGTCTTGGCACTGTGGCCTTTGTTTATGGAAAAAGACAGGAGAGGAAAGTGCATTATTTTAACTTCACATGATAAATAATCATACCAAACTAAAATTTCCTTAAAAAGCATTTGTTCTTTTTTTTTTTTAAATTATCATTATTGCAGTGCACACTGTTACTAAGTCAGTGTAAGCTTGAAAAAAGAAATAATATTAATATCTTCTTTAAATAAACATAGGTTTAAATGCATCAGTAAGATGATTATGTGTCCCATTAGAATTCAACTAGTTTCTGTGCCTGTGTGAAAGGGAAACATCTCATCTTATTATGTATGTTATTTCCTCTTCATAAATTCTTATAGTAAAAAGGAGAAGCATTTAGATTTACTTTTTATTAAAAATGATAACGCACACTTATTGTCAGGCTTTCTTATAAGTGTTTTTGTTTTATGGACATGATTAGCTACTTTTAAAACATTAACTACTTTTATCTGAAGTGAATGTATACCAAATACTATTAAAGAAAAATAGGACTATAAGTAATGTCTGACTTCCAGATGTTTAAAGGAAATTCTGTTTTCATCATTTTATGCCGTGGTAATCATGAAAATTTTAATTGGTAGATGCAGTATAGGAAGTAAACAGTCTTCCCAGAATGAACAATGTCTTATCCATATTATGTACATAGCATATAGCAGATGTGGTATTACCTTGAATACCAAAGAGTTGAAGACTTTCTCCCTTTGTGTGTATTATCTCAAACATGCAGCAAAGTACAATGAACAGTGTACAAAAATCAAATGCTCACTGTTTAAACTTAATAAATATTAACATCATGTTATATTTGATTGAAATATTGCTTAGAAGTATTCTCATTAAACTTTTTCATAATATGTACATTTTTTCTCATTAATAGATCTGTGTTTCATTAAATTTATTTCACTATACTTAACCATGTGGGATTTTACAGAATATGGAAAAAATTAGTTTGGGGAATATGAAAAAGAATTAGAGAATATGGAGGGGCACCTGGGTGACTCAGATGCTTAAGTGTCTGCCTTCGGCTCAGGTCATGATCCCAGGGTCCTGGGATTGAGCCCCACGTTGGACTCCTGGCTCAGCGGGGAGCCTGCTTCTCCCTCTCCCTCTGCCTCTCCCCCTGCTCATGATCTCTGTATATCTCTCTCTCTGTATATCTGTGTCTCAATTGAATAAATAAAATCTTGAAAAAAAAAAAGAATTAGAGAATATGGAAAGGAATATGGAAAAGATTAGTTTTTCAAGAAGATAAGCAAGATGCAGGGTTTTTTTGCATGTAAGCAGAGTACATTAATAAATATGTATACAAGTAATATCTACTTTAACACCATTTGCAACAAGCTGGTGGTGTATGACCAACATATTAATAAAGATGTATCCAGAAACAGGTTAACAGATAAATGCATGAGTGTAGTCATAAGCATGCCCTATATTAAAAATAAAATAATCTCTTAGGAGATATTAAAAGAATACAAGAAATTTTATTAACATTAAATATTCTCTTCCAAATAGATTAGTTTTGCTAATTAGACTTAATTTTTTTAAATCATATTTTAGAAAATCATCCCTGTATGGATCATCAGATCAACTTCTTAAAATCAACTTTATGTAAAGAAACTATAAAATTGGAAATGGATGTTATTATCTATCCCTGCTGTGTCATCTAAAAGTGTTACTTTCTATGCCTCGTATATAGATATATTTTTTAAAGATTTTATTTATTTATATGACAGAGAGAAAGAGAGCACACAAGCAGGGGGAACAGCAGAGGGAGAGGGAGAAGCAGGCTCCCCGCTGAGCAGGGAGCCCTATGTGGGGTTCGATCCCAGGACCCTGGGACCATGACCTGAGCCGAAGGCAGACGCTTAACCAACTGAGCCACCCAGGCGCCCCTCGTATATAAATATTTGTTATTTTAACAGCTTAAAAGGTGAAGATGTTTTATATATTTTTATCTTAAAAGTATATTTATTTTTGTTGGAGTTAGAGTTAGAAATCGTATATTCATCTCTTTCTTCAAAACCTTACAAGGGTTGTCCTATTTGCATATACAGTAAATAGTTTTTGCAAAACAGAATCAAAGAATAAAATCAGAATTATAAAAGCCATTAGGACACTACCCTATTTAACATTTTTATCAATGATAATATAGGCAAAAAATGCATACATATTTTGGTGTTACAAGTAGGATATGTAGGTACTATGTGAGTGACAGAGTATATTTTCATTAAACTCCAGTTAAAATACTAAACTAATAGGGGTATCTGGGTTGCTTAGTTGGTTAAGCATTCCACTCGATTTCTGTTCATGTCATGATCTCAGGGTTGTGAGATCGAGCCCCGCATCGGGCTCTGTGCCAGGCTTGGAGCCTGCTTAAGTTTCTCTCTCTCCCTCTCCCTCTACACCGCCCCCCCATAAATAAAGAAATAAAATACTAAACTAATTAGATTAAATTGAAGAGGAAGAAATAAAATTTTGCATTTAAAATTTTTAATAAAATTCTATTATGGAAAGTGCCTGCATATTTTTATAAACAAACAAACAAATAGAAAATAAGGCTTAAAGATCTGGGTTAATTTCAAGCCCAAATCATGGCTTTTCTAACAGGAAGTGCTAGCTTGGGCTTCATTAGCAGTGGTTAGCAACGGCATACAGAGCAGGATCTGCACTGGCCAGAGGCGGTGTTGTATTCAATTCTGAATGCCAGATTTCAGGAAGGGTATTGAAAAGCTGATCCATGCACATGGAAGATCATCATGTTTAGCCAATGTGGGAGAACACATGCTTTCCTGACTCATCAGAAGTGTTAGGATATTGAAGGGGGGGGGGTGAGATTTTTTTTTCTCTTTGTCGTCCTGTAAGATACTATTTGGACAAATGGATAGATTACAAGTGCAGTCAGAGTTTGATGGAAAATGAGGAGGACATTTCTGGCTTAGAAATTGACTTAGACTCAAATTGACTTAGAATTAATATAAGGTAATAATGTCCTTGAATATGAAGATATTTCGATTATTATGTAGGATGGTTTCTATTAGAATACTTGAGCTCACTTCATGAGAGTGTGTGTGTCCTGATTGTTTCTGATTAGTGATGAATAGTCCAAGATACTGAAATCTCAACCTCCTGAGTTAGTGTGCCTCAGAAAAGAGTCCTGTTATTATGCTCTTCATTTGATGGAAATTTCCAAATCTAGGCAAACCATAAGTTTTGAGCTCAGATCTGGACTGTATTCTGAATGGAGTATAATGGTCAGTTCCCCTTGGGGAGCAGTTTTAAAGCAGTCATTTCCAAGGATTAACAATATCCCTTCATATCGCCTGGGGAGTTTATCAGAGATTCTGATTGAGGAGGTTTTAGATGGAGCTAGGAAACCTTCCATTTAAGAAGTTTCCCAGGTGATGTGAAGAGTGCCCATATATTCTACCATAACTTGAAGCAGATGCGGGTGGATGGTGAATGGATTTCAGTGCCAAAGCTAATCTTTGTCTCACTCCTGCCTGAAGTTCTAGAGTTAGAGCTACATTTCATATTATTCCCGCCTTGTTGATTTGTAAATTGTGAAAGCTTAAATTTTGTAATGATATCAGTCATTTATTCATTAGTATGAATGATGCATAATGAGAATGTTTGATGACGGAAGGTATAAGGGCAAAGAAATGAAGGTACCGCATACAGGAGTTGAAAGACAGAAACAACATGGATGACTGATACTGGTTTTTCTTCCCCCAACTTAAGGTACCAGGACAATAATTTGCATAATTCCAAGAAGAATCATTCATGGTGTAATCTATATGAGTGATGCCCCCCCCAGTTGTGCATTATACGACACGAACGGCTGTGCATGTGGCCCTTAATGCCCGTTAAGTCTATTTCTACACTCATAACAAAATGGTTATTCTAAAACCTAAACTTGATTGTGTCCCTCCAGTTAACTCTCAGGAAAAGGACACAAGGCCTGTTATTTTCTGACTCCTAGCTTTCTACTAACATCTTCACTCTTTCTCCAAAATAGATCAGATTTCCTGTGCCTTGGATGGCATTGTTATTTCACTTCTCCCTGCTTTTATAAGTGTATTTTCTCTGCCTGTAATAAATGCTTCCTCCCTTTTTTGTCTTCTTAAATCCTTCTTCAGTACAGTTGAAACATTGAGTACGAACACTTCTTTAAGCATTAACTGTGCTCCCACAACACATTTTCATCCATCATACATTTGTCATAGAACTTAGAATATTATGCAAAATTTCCCACCAAACGGAAACTTCTCATTTTCAGGAACTATGTCTTGTTTGAATCTCCCATAGTGACTGCCACTCAGAAGTTGTTCAAGAAATGTTGAGTCATGAAGGAGTGAATGGGGCAAACAGTATGAAACCTGAGCATGCAGAATTGTCATTTAACCTGCTTCATGATTTGGCTCTGGTGTGGCCTTGCTTTGATTTGAAGGATAACTGAAGTTTCAGTCAGTATTCAGGAAAAGCATATTTTTGAAGAAATAAGAATTGTTCTAACAGTTTCTGAACTTTAAAGAATATCTTATTACTGATCATGTGTGGTGACAATATTTACCGAATTGTAGAGCTCCTACTCATTAAAGGTCTGAATAAATTTTTTTTTCTACAAGGGTTTTCAATAGAAGTTGTATTAGAGAAGACTTGAAAAACTTTTAAGAACAAGAAATCCAGAAAGTAATGGAAATCAAATTTATGATGAATGTGTTCAACTTATTTCTCTAGTATATTATTAGGTTAATTTAATGTTAAATTTTTTAAACAAATATATAACCTGGAGCCAGAAAAAAACAAAAAGCCTCACAGCCAAAGTTCTAGAATGATTTTTAAACTGTTACAAAACTATCTTAGAATGTTAGAGTATTTTATTAGATTAGAACTCTTCAGTAACATCCCAAATAGAAGCCCAATCTCTCCACTCAAAAGTGAAAGATTAAAGTGTTGTGAAACTTTATAATCTTTATCCAGTACCAAATCTACATTTATCTAAAGATGGATAATGTCTTTCCTTCTGCATTTTTTCTTATTGTCTTTCTGCATTGATTGCATACTTAGAATTTTTAAGGTTCTAATGTTAACATTTACGGAAGAACATAAAAAATACATAATACCCTGTCACCATATCAGGGAGTAATAAATACTTGTTGAAAGAATAACTATTTAAGCAGACAAGTCATTTATATATAAGATATGCAAGTGATTTTAGTGTTTCTGGCAGGATTATTCGCTTCTGTGTCTGCTAGATTCCAATTCTATAGTTCAAACATCTATTTCATGCTTTACTTAGAAGTTAACCTTTGTAAGATGTATGAAGTACAAAATCAGAAAACATCAATATAAAATGTCTTCCTCCCATATTGTATTGGTTGGTGCTAGTCAGTCATTACCAGTCAAAATGATGATCCTGCATCTCTGACCATTTTGAACTTTCCAAACTTGGGTTTTGGTTTCTCTTGGACTAACATACTGAATTGGAAATGCCTCCTGCCTTTTCTTTTCATTGACTTCAATGGGAATTTTTTCCTATTTAGTAAGTAATTTCTCATTGCTTCCCATGGCAAAAGATAAACTCTTTGAAATAAAATATTAAAAACATATCACGAAGGGCGCCTGGGTGGCTCAGTTGTTAAACGTCTGCCTTAGGCTCAGGTCACGATCCCAGGGTCCTGGGGTCGAGCCCCACATCGGGCTCCCTGCTCAGCGGGAAGCCTGCTTCTCCCTCTCCCCCTCCCCCTGCCTGTGTTCCCTCTCTAGCTCTCTCTCTCTCTCTGTGTCAAATAAATAAATCTTTAAAAAAAAAACAAAAAAACAGAACATATCACGAGTTAACGGCAGGAAAAAGAAACTAATATTCGTTGGATATGTACTTTTTTTTTGCAAGATTGTGTGAGGTACTTAATTCACATCATTTATTTTAATCAATAAAATAATTCTGGAAGGCCACAACTTTCTTACTCAGCAAAAGTTTTTAGCACCTCCTGTGTGTGGGTTTAGTGCTAGTGGGGAGGCAGTTCCATGGAAATAGGGCAGAGGAATTTTGCCCCTTAGGAAGCTCACATTTGAGAATTCTGGATAACATTACACATTTACACATGAAGAGAAAGACTTAAACAGTTTCTGTGACTGGCCAAAAGTCAGAGAGCTAGAAAGGGGTAAGGTTGTGTTCAAACCCCCGTCGGACTCTAGAATGCTGCTTTTGACTCTACTGTGCTATGGTGACTTTCACTGAGATATACTTGATATCTGATTTATGAATCCATCAAAACACTTTCCCAGATAAGGTAAAAAGTCAGTTTTTTATACCACTGCTAATTACCATCTTTTAAAATAAACTCAATTTTGTTGAATGAATTGCAAAACCTTAATTTTAATTAGAAGCAGAGCCTTACCTTGCGATGGAGGTTCATTTCATTAGGGCTAATATAAATTTAGAGGCTCAGAAATTGAAATAACTGCATGGTCAATCTCTGAGTACTGGGTTTTCCAAAAAAACCTTAAAAATGTGCAGGAAATAAACATTTCAGGGTTGCTTTTCTGACAAAAAAAAAGGTGGTTTCAGGCAACACAAATATACCACTGCATTTTCTGCTGCCAAGCCTGCCTTCCATAAATTAGATTTCTTATGTACAGTGCATGAAGAAGTTCTACTCCAAACCTGTGCAGCTCCCACACCTTCCCATTTTACCACGTATGCAGCAGGACTGTGAAAGAGGTTAGTTTACTTATGATTGAGTAGAAATTGCCTCTAAATATGAACTTTGGAAGACCTTTCAAAGTGCTACAACCTTTAATTTACCCACTGAGGTAAAATTTACTATACCTCGTCTTCTTAAACCTGCACATCTGTCAAAGCAAAAGGCTCTAATTAAATTTCCTTGGGATTTTATGGAACTACAAATTTTAGAGTATAGTCCTGCAGAATTCTACACTGACTAGATGAAAAACAGGTTGGTGTGGTGGTTAGGAGAATGATCTTTGAAGTAATAAAGATCCCAACTCCACCATTAAACACATATGTCATCTTAATATGATATTTAGCTGTTGGAAGTCATAATTTTCTCATGTGGAAAATGAGATAATATCTCCTTTGTAGGGTTGTTCTGTGGATACAGTACATTGTAAAGCATTAAATCAGAAAAGAGTATCTGGAATAAATATGCTCATTTCAATGGTAGCTGACCTCATGATCCAAAATAGATCAGATTTCCTGTGCCTTGGATGGCATTGTTATTTCACTTCTCCCTTCTGCCACCACCACCACCACCACCTTTATCCACTGCTGTTCAAGCATTATGCATGGCATGAAGGACCCAGGCTTTCCATCCCATCTGATCTCTCAGAACATATATTACTCATTTTCCCTTGGGCCACAGAGAACCAACTTATACATGGTCGCACTTGTCATAATGTCCTGACTACATCAATTAAGCGTTTTCTTTTCTTGTGTTTCTTTCCCAAAGACAGCAAGATCTCTCATAGATTACACTACCTTATGAACCATTCCACTGAAAAGATGGTTAGCTTGAGCTTACCATTACACAGATTTCTTTGGTATACGAGAAATGGTATGGTAACCAAGCTCCAAAATGGAGCTATCTTCCTTCCAAGTTTCTATAAATGTCATTTAACATATTATTTATTGCGTTACCTCTGATTACAGAGGTAAAGTAAATGGTCTGTCTCATTTGGAATGCCCACTTCTCAGGTAATTTATGAGGATGAATTATATCATCATCCATAAAATATTTGGCAGATATTTTCACTGAGAATATTAATTTTTATGTTCTATATTTTGCAAAACAAATTAAGGCTAAGTTGTCCTTGTTAAACTTGGATTTTAACTTTTTAAATTAATATTTTTCTTTACTTGGAATATGAAGCAAAATGTCAACTTACATTAAGTAAATTTCAACTTTCCTAAAAGTTACCTAACCATTTCATTAGAGCTAATATATTATTTAAGATTAAGTTCTAAAACTAAGACTAAGCTGTAAAAAAATCATTCAAAGCCGGAGAAGAAAATAAAGCTCTGATTAAATGAATAATTACAAAAACTGAATTTTAATCTAACCATAGAAAGAATTTTTTTTTAACCATAGAAAACATTTGGATAGTTCTGCAGGTTGGTTTTGATGTGTACTTTGGGTATTAGCTGATTAAGCAACTTTAAAAGTCACCTGATGCTGTTCACTGGTAATGATGTGGCCTCATAGATGGGGAGTGTTTGGGAATTTTATCTCTATGTATAAAATTTATTAAATAATTTAGTATATAACATGTTAATCTCTATGATTGTTTGGGATCATCTACAGACTTCTATCCACGTAATAAGAATTCTTTTTCTGCTTTATTCTGAATTATATTACAAAATTCTGTTAAAATTAGCAATTTATGCAGTTTTCACTCAGAGGCTGTTTCTTTCACCCTCCTATCTTTTTAAAGCCCAAAGTGCTTGATTTTACCTGAGAAACAAGCTCTAATTACAAATTGTAATGACAGTTTCGTTTAGTTTCTTAAACACATGGTGATTGAAAAGATCTTTTTTAAATGTACAACTAAACTCAAATGCATAAAACTAATAGAAATTAGGTCAACATTTGCATATATTCACAAATCAAACAATTTATACTTAAAAACTATTGCCACATCTTAATTTGAACTTTTTTATTATAGTAAACTAATCTCTTAAGTTACTGTTACTGAGAGAATTGCTTGAATTTTAGCATTACTGGTCTTTAAGTTTTCTAAATGTGGCTTGGGAGTAAAATATCTTACTATTCCAAGGCAGGAATTTTAGAACAAAATTAGTCTCAAATATAAATTGAGTTGTGAGCAGTATTTCATATGTTATAATCTTCACGTTGTCCACTGAATGTCAGATTAGCAGGAAATAGCAGAATTGATGAAAATAAAGATATGAACATCCTGAAATAAAGACAGTACTATATGCAAACTAATTAAAAACAGAGGGATGCATAGCTTGGCAGAAGCATTAAGATATCTGGAACACAGGAAATAAGGATTACTTTGGCCTTACATAACGTGAAAGGACTAAATCCTCTACTAGCAGTAAACAGAAGAGAGGAGCTGACTCTTTGAGCAGTAAGCAGTCATTTATCAGTGGAAATAAGATTAGACAGTCTTCATTTTAAATATGTTCCATTTATGGAAATTTAAAAAAATATGATTTGTCTAGTAGAAAACAATTTTCTTGGCAGTTACCTAAAGACGTTGATAATGAAAATATTATATATCCTTCTTAAGTCATGTGCTATTATAGGGCACAGATGGACTTTATTTTTCAAATGTCCAGTTGTTAGAATACAAGATTCAGCAGTAACATGGAATTACACAAAGGAATAAAAAGTAAAGGATAAATTGATAATAGTGGAATGAAAGTATGTTTCCCAGTTTCTACTTTTAGATCTTTAAGCTTCAGAGTCACACAGAGGTTTACAGTTATTTGTAATTTTTGTTAGGCTTATCTTTTACATTACCATTATGACAAGCAACTATACAGTGTTCTGGTAAGTATTCATTGAGAAAATATTTTTTTAAAAGATTTTATTTATTCATTTGAAAGAGAGAGAGCATGAGCAGGGAGAGGGGCAGAGGAGAAACAGACTCCCCACTGAGCAGGGAGCCTGATGCAGGGCATCCCAGGACCCTGGGATCATGACCTGAGCCGAAGGCAGACCCTTAACTGGCTGAGCCACCCAGGAGCCTGAGAAAATATTCTTTGAGTATCTATTTGGTGTTAAATGCTATAAATGTGAGAGTAATTAAGCATGATTCTTGCATTCCTGAAAGAAAGATCCCAGCTACATATCATTCATCAATTCATTAAATCATTCATCAGACATTGTGTCTCTTCTGAGTGGCAGACACTGCATTAGGCATTAGAGATAGGAGCACAAACATGAAACTGCCCTGGTCTTGATCTAATGGATGGAACATAAACAATGAAGTGTGGTTGGTACTGTGTTGGCAGATGCTCTGAGAATGATAGAGCCAAGAAGAAAGATATAAATACACTAGGTAGTCAGGGCATACCTGAGAGAAAGGAGGTGACCTTTAAGTTGACTCTTGAGAGCTGATTAGGAGTTGGACAGGGAATGGGTGTGGAGGACTTCTCATGCAAAGGCAAGGTATATAAAAGTTTAGCACAGTTTTAATTCAGTAAAACAGAGCAAAGAGTGCTGGTTAGGAAGTGCCTTGAGACCTACGGAGGTCACATCTTGCCAGTCCTTGAATTGTTTTTATTCAAGCGTAATTAACATACGGTGTTATGTTAGTTTCAGGTGTACAATATAGTGATTCAGCAATTCCATATATTACTCAGTGCTCATAAAGATAAATGTACTCTTAATCCCCATCACCTGTTTCACCTGTCCTCCCACCCACCTCCCCTATGGTAACCATCCGTTTGTTCTTTATAGTTAAAAGTCTTTTTGTTTTTGTTTTTGAAGTTTGTCTCCTTTTTTTCTCCCTTTTGTTTGTTTTGTTTTGCTTTTTCCATGAAAGAGTGAAATCATATGACATTTGTCTTTCTCTGACTGACTTCACTTAGCATTCTAGATCCATCCATGTTGTTGCAATTGGCAGGATTTCATTCTTTTTTATGGCTGAGTAATATTCCATTACACACACACACACACACACACACACCCCACATCTTTATCCATTCATTTATCAATGGACACTTGGGCTGTTTCCATAATTTGGCTATTTTAAATAATGCTGCAATAAATATTGGGGTGCATGTGGTTTTTTATTTTAGCCATCCTGTCAGGTGTAAAGTGATACCTGATTATGGTTTTAATTTACATTTTCCTGATGATTATCTTGAGCATCTTTTTATATGACTGCTGGCCATCTGTATGTCTTCTTTAGAAAAATGTCTATTCAAGTCCTCTGCCCATTTTTAATTTGATGATGATGATGATGATGATTTTGGTGTTGAGTTGTATAAGTTCTTTATGTACCTTGGATTCTAACTCCTGATGAGATGTATCATTTGCAAATATCTTTTCCCATTCAATACACTGCATTTTTGTCTTGTTGAGTTCCCTCACTGTGCAAAAGCTTTTTATTTTGGTGTACTCCTAGTAGTTTAATTTTGCTTTTGTTTCCCTTGCCAGAGGAGACATATCTAGAAAAATGTTTCTATGGCCAATGTCAGAGAAATTACTGCCTGTTTTTCTTCTAGGAGTACTGTGGTTTCAGGTCTCACATTTAGGTCTTCAATCCATTTTGAGTTTGTTTGTTTATTTATTTTTTAAAGATTTTATTTATTTGACAGAGAGATAGCAAGAGCAGGAACACAAGCAGGGGGAGTGGGAGAGGGAGAAGCAGGCTTCCCGTGGAGCAGGGAGACCAGTGCGGGGCTCGATCCCAGGACCCTGGGATCATGACCTGAGCCGAAGGCAGACGCTTAACGACTGAGCCACCCAGGTGCCCCCATTTTGAGTTTATTTTTGTGTATGGTGTAAGAAAAAGGTCATTTTGTCCTTTTGCATGGAGCTGTCCAGTTTTCCCAACACTATTTGTTGAAGAGACTGTTGTTTTTTCCCCCCATGGTATGTTCTTGCCGCCTTTGTTGTAGATTAATTGACCATATAAGCATGGGTTTATTTCTGGGCTCTCTGTTCTGTTCCACTGATCTGTGTGTCTCTTTTTGTGCTAGTATCATACTGTTTTGATTACTATAGTTGCATAGTGGATATTGAGATCTGGGATTGTGGTACCTCCAATTTTGTTCTTTTTCAGGCTTGCTTTGTCTATTCAGGGTCTTTTGTGGTTCCATACAAATTTTAGGATTATTTGTCCTAGTTCTGTGAAAAATGTTGTTGGTATTTTGATAGAGGTTGTATTGAGTCTGTAGATTGCTTTGGGTAGTATGGACATTTTAATAATATTGTATTTTTAGATGATACTTTCCTTTTGAAGGACCTTGGATTGGTAACTAACATGATTAGATCTGTAATTTAGGGAGATAGCAAATTAGATAGGAAATGGATTGATCTACACTTTGCAAAGCCATTCTGGTAACGCTGAGGTAATAGAAGAGTTGAAAGCAGTAGACAAGTTAGGACACTATGATGATAATGAAGATAAAATACAAGCTGGATGATGTTATTGTAGTTTCATAGGAAGGTTATGTCATATCATGTGTCATGTCCTATCCTCAGAGAGGCATTCTTTTACAACCTCTGTATTTATTTTTTTAAAAGATTTTATTTACTTATTTGACAGAGCGATAGTGAGAGCAGAAACACAAGCAGAGGAAGTGGGAGAGGGAGAAGGAGGCTTCCTGCCGAGCAGGGAGCCCGATGCAGGGCTTGATCCCAGGACCCTGGGATCATGACCTGAGCCAAAGGCAGACACTTAACCATCTGAGCCACCCAGGCACCCCAGCCTCCTTTATTTATTTTTTTTTTTAAGATTTTATTTATTTATTTGACAGAGCGAGAGAGCGCCCAAGAGAGCACGCATGCACACAAGCAGGGGCAGAAGGAGAGGGAGAAGCAGGCTCCCCACTGAGCAGGGAGCCCGACGTGGGGCTTGATCCCAGGACCTTGGGATCAGGACCTGAGCCAAAGGCAGATGCTTAACTGACCGAGCCAGCCAGGCGCCCCTTACAACCTCCTTTAATTTAGCTACTCCCTTTGCCATTCATCACTGTTATTTACTAGCAAAACCTTCTGTTTCCTTTATAATATTTACTATAATTTGTAATACCTTTTTTAAAAACTCATTTATGGGCGCCTGGGTGGCTCAGTTGGTTAAGTGACTGCCTTCGGCTCAGGTCATGATCCTGGAGTCCCGGGATCGAGTCCCACATCGGGCTCCCTGTTCGGCAGGGGGTCTGCTTCTGCTTCTGCCCTCTTCCCTCTTGTGCTCTCTGTCTCTCATTCTCTCTCTCTCAAATAAATAAATAAAATCTTTAAAATAAAATAAAATAAAAACTCATTTATCTCACTATTAGACTATAACCTATAAATGGGCTGAACCCATGAATGCTTTGTTCACAGTTGTGTGGACCCAATCCCTCAGCAAAATATTTGGCACATAGTAGCTGTTTGATAAATATTTATCAATATATGTGAAGAACAAACAAGGGTTTTTTGTTTTTTTGTTTTTTTTCTAATTGAGGCATCTAGGTATATGGTGTAACGAATCCTTGAGAGAGGAAATGCAGGAGGAGAAACAAATTTGGAGGAGGGGAATATGGATTCAATTTGGAGCCATGGAGATGGTTTCCTTTAGAAGTGATCACCATCTGAGAGGCAATTGTGCATACGATTGTGAAATTCATGAGAAAGGGCCAGACTGGAGATGTAGATTGGGAAATTTTTTTTAATATTTGGAAATCTATGAACTAATCCAGATAAAGTTGCCTAAAGAGAGTGAGAAAGAATTAGGAGATGGCCCCCTGCGATACAGAATGGCTGTGGTAAATGCAATAGCATTACTAATAGCATTAGAGGGGGAAAGTATTAAATCTTCCCAAGGTACCAAGCAGAAACTTGGACAAGAACTACCCAAACTACCTAAGGACCACCCAAACAAAGAATCATAGAAATGGTTTTCCAGGGCGCCTGGGTGGCTCAGATGGTTAAGCGTCTGCCTTCGGCTCAGGTCATGATCCCAGGGTCCTGGGATCGAGCCCCGCATCGGGCTCCCTGCTTGGCGGGGAGCCTGCTTCTCCCTCTCCCTCTACTGTTCCCCCTGCTTGTGCTCTCTCACTCTCTATCAAATAAATAAATAAAATCTTTAAAAAAAAAAAAGAAATGGTTTTCCATTCTAAAAAGCCAGCTGGAGCAAAATTACATGAGGGGGCATAAAACTCCAGTGCTTTGAGAGCCGAGTGAGTAGGCCAGCATGGTGGAGAAGCCCTCTAGAGCATGTAATCCCTGTGGGTCGAGAGTGGTGGGAGAGAAGGTTGAGGGAGGAACCACTGTGACACACCTTGATTGCCCTATTAAGGAGTTTGGAATTTAGCCAGTAGGTAATAAAGAATCATTGAAAGATTTTAAGGAGGGAGGGTTGGCTACATTAAGCACCCCCCCAATGTCATTGAATTTTGAATTTTTTGGATCAGTGCATATTCACGTTCATGTGTATGTTTGCGTAACTTCCACGAGGCTGGGAATCCGTATGTGAACCTGGATTCTAACTGGCTTAGCGCCTAGCTAGTACCATGACATGGACCTTAAATAACTTCTCTGCCTTCCAGCCTTGTTAATTAAAAAAACCATGAATTTGACTGGATTATCTCTAACGTCATTTCTTGCTTTACAATTTTGTGGTGGTGGTCTGTGCTCTGGAAATGGAATTGACGTATACTGAAAATGTCCAGTCATTTTATTTGCCAAAAATAAGAAAAAAAAAGTCTTTGGTTCCTTTTATAATCATGAGAAAGCTAGTGAAAAAAAATGTAAAGTTTCCTGAAGCAGTTGTTTTCAAAACATGGGACAAAAGCGGAGATGTGAAGTTAGAAACTAGTAACAGATTTAGGTTTGAAAAGTGTATCAGAGTGGGAGATGAGCTGTTCTATGAAAATTTCACCCATCTCATTACTTGTTCCAGGGAGAAACTGGGTATCTGAAGGTTAAGGGAGTCAGAGGAAATTGTTGAAGATTATTTGTGCATTAGGTTCCCTTTCCTTTCTAGGAGTTTCACAGTATTGCAGAGGACAAGGCCAAGGAAGTCTTCATGAATAAGCTCTATTTCTTATGATTTTTATTTTTAATTTAAAGACAGTATCAGTCTGGGTAGAGAAGCTGGTAGTGAAATATGAAACAGACCTCAGCTTTCACGACCATAAGGTTTATTTCTGGCTCCATCATGCATTGTCCGTCATGCTTTGGCTTGGAGCTGAGTCGGTATTACCCTTGCTTCAAGATAGAGGTGGTGGAGCCCCTGCCATCCGAGGCATCACCCATCAGTGGCAGGGGGAAGAAGGTCCTTTCTTGGGCCATTAAATGCCACACTCTGAAAGTAGCATTCATCCCTTCTCCTTAGAACTCTTCGGCCATAGCTAGTGACGTGGCTTCACCTGAGCAGAAGAAGCAGGCAGTTGTAAGCCCTCCGATGTGTCCAGAAGAGAGGGAAGTTGGGAATACTTTACAGTCACCACCACCTTGGTTTCCCTTTCTAGTTATCACTGGGTAAGAAAAATTATTCTCCCCAGAGTAAAAAAAAAAAAAAATACACACACACACACACACACACTATGTCCTTCTCAAGGGAGAGAGCCAAAAAGTTAGTGTCCATGTGATCCATTCGTACCTCATTAGGGAGTGTATTAGTTCACTAAGGCTGACATGACAAAGTAGCTTAACCTGAGTGGCTTAAACAAAAGAAATTTATGGTCTCACAGTTCTGGAGGCTGAAAGTGCAAGATCAAGATGTCCACAGGGTTGGTTCCTTCTGAGAACTGTGAGAGAGAATTTGTTCCATGCCTCTTACCTAGATTTTGGTGGTTGGCTGGCCATCTTTGGTGTTGCTTGGCTTGAAGAAGCATCACTCCACGCCTTTTTCTTTACATAGCATTCTCTCAGTGTGTGTGTGTGTGTGTGTGTGTGTGTGTGTGTGTCCAAATTCTCCTCTTTTATAAGGATAGCAGTCATATCGTAGGAGGGCCACCCTAAAGATCTCATCTCCAAATAATGTCACACTCTGGGGTCCTGGTAGTATTTCAACTTACGAATTTTGGGGAACACAATTTAACCCATAACAGGGAGTAATGTGCAGTAATTTCTGTATCAGATGTGGATGTGGCTCCTCTTGATCCAGAGACCTCTAAGTGTAAAAGACAGGTTACTAGCCTTCTCGCTCTCCACCGATTAATACACACACATGTACAGATGCTCACATACTGTGCACGGCTGGAAGATGGATGGGATCAGCACCGCAAACACTGTCATTTGGAAAGGGAAGAAAGGAAGTCACACAGCAGCACTAGGCTGAAGCAGTTCCAAAATCTTATTGGGAAAACTTTATCCTGGGGTAGTATACATTTTTTATTAGATCTTGGTTCTGCTTCCTGGGAGAAGGCCCCTGCCCATTGTTCCCTGTCCATCCCTCCACCTTAGAGGTTCTCCCGGTCTGATTATACTCTGGGACCACTGTAAACTGGGCATTGGGAAGTGTGCCCTTCTCTGAGTCTGAGCCCCTTTATTTGATCACTTGCTACCTGCAGAGTGTTAGGAGCTGAAGGGTTATGTTCAGTCTTGAGAAATCATTCTTTTGCTGGTATCACCCTCTCAAAAACATAGCTCCTTTTTAAACCGATTGCATTCAGCTTTGTATGCTAATTACATCTACAGTTTGTTTCTGCATGTATTTCTTAGATGTACTGTACCTCTCCTTTAGGCTGTATGCTTCTCACTCCCTGATCATATGAGACTCCTATGCTTCTCACTCTCACTGATCATATGAGACTATCAGACTTTGTTGGGAGACCCTACCAGATTTTCATGAGAAAAGCATCTTTAGTCTCTTTTCTCTGAGTTATTTCATCCTAATGGAAGGATATATTGAGTAGTGCAACTTAATTTGGTCTTGTTCTAAGACAGCATATCCATTCTGAGGTTTCAACAATGGCTGTGATGCCCTTCTTCTTGAGTGATCTTTCCCAATGCTGAGTAGTTACAGGCATCTTTAACAGGATCCTTCTCAGTTTGTTCTTTTGCCATCTGAGAATGGGAAGCAGTTGCCTCTTTTCTTTCTTACAAATGACACCAGTTTTTTGTTTTTGTTTTTTTTTTTTTTCTGAGCTCCTCTGTTTCTTGTCCTATCTTATCAAATACAGCTCACAGTAACCAACACATGCTGCATCTTGTTTTTTAATCTCTTTGTTGGAGCTGCAAGCTCTTTAGGTGTATCATTTACCTTCTGGAGGTACTGGAGGCAACAGTGTTCCCATACATTCTTTTTCTGCGTCACATGGACTGCCTCTGCCCAGCCTCTAAGGGCAGGTTTCTCACCATCTGCCACTAGGTCCCTAACCTGTTGCCTCATGTATTAGTGATTTTTTTTTTTTTTTTTTTTTTTTTACAGCAAGCAACGTCCCACTCTTGTCTGCCAGTTTCTGAATGGCTTTTTATTATGCCATCAGTGGTGTAGATCATGATTCAGAATTGTGCCTTAGGTGATGCTTTGTTAAAAATCAAAGTAAAGATCTTAGACTCAATCTGTAGTGCAAAGAAAGGAATTGAAGAGCCAATTAGAATTGGAGTAGGTGAAGGCATTTTTGACAGGCAGAAAAAATACATGCTTAAAAGACTGGCTTGGAGGGGCACCTGGATGGCTCAGTCGGTGAAGCCTCCGCTTCTTGGTTTCTGCTCAGGTCATGATCTCAGAGTCATGAGATGGAGCCCCGCCTTGGGCTCCACGCTCAGTGAGGAGTCTGCTTGAGATTCTCCCTCTCCCTCAGCCCCTCTCCCGCTCACGTGCATGTGTGCTCACACTCTCTCAATCTCTCAAATAAATCTTTTTTTGAAAAAAGGTTGGCTTAGAGTTGATACATTCATAGAGGAAATTATAAAAAGCTTTAAGAAACACCTTACTATTGAGGATGGAGAAATGAGACCATGTATATTAGATCAAAATTTAATATAAAAACAATATAGCCAGTTAAAATTGCATAGTTAGCACTAAAGAGGTGTCTCTTCAGTCAGATTAGGTCACTGCAACCGCATTATATTTATCATATAATAAGCCACTTTTGGGGGGCTTCTGCACCACTTTTAGTGAGTTCATGATGTGGAGGTGGGGGATTCTGGGAAGGGAAGTTCCTGAGTAATTCCTGGGGTTCAAAAACAAGACTCCTTTCTTCACAATTTAAAATTTGAATTACAACAGTGAGGCACACGTAAAAGTTAAGAAAACAACATAGTGTTTTAATGGTCTAATGTTGACTATAGCAGGTGAACCTCGGAGAAGAGAAAACCAAAGTCTTCAGGGATAATTTCACAGAAGCTGTTGGCTTTGAGGAATGAATAAAAGATGACTGGGGTGGGAATGAAGAAAGGGTCATTTCAGAATTCAACTCTGTAACCACACTGGTAATATTAAAAATATTCTAAGGTCCAAAAGCATTTAGTCAATTTTGTGCTATGATCCTAGCCATCAATGAACTAGTGTGCGTTTTGACAGGCAACGGCCTTCTGATTCTTTTCTGTTTCTATTTCTATTGATCATGGAGCTAGGCAAATTATTGCAAATTATATTTTGCTATTTATTTTTTGTGACACCAAGAGCAATAGGGTGTACTAAGAGGAATAAATGCACAGCCTAGTATTAAAGTAATGCTCCTCCACCCCTCTCTTCATACTCACATTGCTTTCCTGACACACGTGCAAATATGCAAGCATTTCCTATAAGTGACAGCCAATGGTATAAATTAACCTCCTGAATCTGGTCCTGTCATTTTCAAAAGTACTGTAGCACATAAAAGATAGTGGTGAAATATGAATAAGCATACCCTCCTACTGCTTTCAGAAGCAAATGGAGGGTTCCACTATCAAGAAAATTATAGCCTCTAGGTTTGTTTATTACTGAGATTTTCAAACAACCTTTCTTACAATGAACTAATTTAGGCTTGGGAAAAAATAGCAGAGGACGGTTCCTTCTAAATTTCCTTTTAAAATTATGAAAGGCACGCTGAATATTGAACTTCATCAGCAGCAGAATAGAGGCAAACTAGCAATAGTTTATCACCATGACAAACACATTCCATTTAATTAGAATAGCAGGTAAAAATTTCATGCCAAATGGAATGTTTATTGCCCAGTATTTTCAGACTCTTAGGACTTTGAAGTAAAATTCTAGTTTATGTTTTGTTTTGTTTTACTAAGGAATCATTAAGCGACAGGTGACTAATATTGAAAGAGGTAATTGTATGAGAAAGGTATGAGGAACTACAGAGAACATGCTTCATAGCTTGGAGCCAAATATGTCCCCCACCACCTCACCTGTTGCCTTCCCCCTCATGTTAGACTTTGTTGCTAAACTAGTTAAACAAACACACTCATAGACATTGCAAACAGAGCAACATAATAGAGCTTGCAATATTTTTCTTACCTTGGAATTGAGCATGTAGTAGATTCATACGTACATGTTTCTAAATGTAAAATCTGTAGAGGAATTGTGAAATACCAGAATTTGAAAATCAAGTGGAGCACCATTGACTAATAAGATTAAGTAGAGAAGCTCCTTTAAAGATTTGATTTTACATTCTAAAAATATTTTTTCTTTGTGTTATTTAGTTTGGTGGATTTTTATTTTTCATGCTCTTAGCAAGTCTCTGTTCTCTGATTCAGAAACTTCTAGAGACACATTTTTACAAAAAGACATTGCCCTCTAAATTCAGACCAAACAGAAATATCGTTCTCTGATCTGTTGCTTTAAAAATGGATATAAAATAAAATGATTTTGATGGAAAGAATTAAAGTCATTTTGTAAATAATCAGGAATATTGTTAGTTGTTAAATTATATTTAAAATATTGCAGAATACCAAAGTCATGAAATTATAGTGATACAGATATATACATTATATGTAAATGACTTTACCTAGAATGGTTTGTCACCATTGATCCATGGGGCAAGCTAGAATCTAATACAATAGTCATTGCAAATGCACATATTGATATTATAGCAATATGTTTGAGACCGTAGACTTTTTTTCATTTTGGGGTTTGATCTTATCTGTTGTAAGTGGGAATATATTTACTCTGACGTGATTCTTGTTTGTACCCGAGAACAAGCACACTGTTGTAGAGTGAAGTCAGGATGGAATACAGAGGTGAGAAAATAAAAGAAGTACATTTAGAAATAATATTGTCCCACAATCTTAATATGCAGAGGGGGGAATAAAAGGCAATTTTAGTAATTACTGAAACTATTCTTTTTTTTTTTTTTTAAAGATTTTATTTATTTATTTGACAGAGACAGCGAGAGCAGGAACACAAGCAGGGGGAGTGGGAGAGGGAGAAGCAGGCTTCCTGCCGAGCAGGGAGCCCGATGTGGGACTCGATCCCAGGACCCTGGGATCATGACCTGAGCCCAAGGCAGTCGCTTAACCGACTGAGCCACCCAGGCGCCCTACTGAAACTATTCTTAAGAAACTACCCCCTAAGGAACTCTTGAATTCTGCAGAACCATTTCAAAATTGCAGACCTAGTCCCTGTTCCTTCCCTTTTTCCCTCCCCCCTCATTGTCTGGAAACTGCTTTTTGCTTGTAACCTATTCCAATTTTACGAAGTCAAGCCTCTGCCAGAATGCTGGAATTACCTTCCCACCCCAAAAGAACTCAGATTCTGAAATCCTCTCCTTACCCCCAGCTTGTCTCATGCATGGTGTAAGTTCTTGAATATAGAAAATATTTTTTAATCTCCCACATTTTCTGTAGTTTTGATAAATGGTTGTGAATTCAGGAAACACTAAGTATAGATACATAATTTTTCCAGGGATTTCTAGATCATCCTCAAGGAGTTGCTTTATTTGCCTTACCATCACTCCCATGGGTGATTTCATCTGGAATGAGAGGATTGGTAAGAATCTCTTTAAGCTGAATTTCACTAAGGAGAACTGTATAGAGAGGATAATAGTGAAGGGAGCATAGACTCTTATGCTCCAGTCTCATGGAATGAGAGACTGCCTGGGAATCACCCTTTGCCCCATCACTCACTACAGGTGTGCCCTTGAGCAGGTTGTGTTAACTCTATGAGCTCCTCTGTAAGGTATGTGTAATGTTAATACCTTTTTGCCAGGGTGAGATGAGGACTTAAATGGCATAATTATATCAAGTGTTAAATTAGTCCCTGGTATAAAATAAGCCCTCAGTAAGTGCTAATTTTTATTCAATTTCCCAGTATTATTTTTGTTTGCCTTTTTTTACTGATCAACGAAATTATTTTAAGAAGCTCCTAATGTTTCTCAGGATGCCTGGGTGGCTCAGTCGTTAAGCGTCTGCTTTCGGCTCAGGTCAGGATCCCAGGGTCCTGGGATCGAGCCCCGTGTTGGGCTCCCTCCTCCGTGGGAAGCCTGCTTCTCCCTCTCCCTCTCCGCCTGCTTGTGTTCCCTCTCTCGCTGTCTCTCTCTCTGTCAAAAAATAAATAAAATCTTTAAAACAAACAAAAAAGCTCCTGATGTTCCTATAAAAAATCAGTTCTCATTTTTATAGTCTCCAAGTAGGAGAAAACACAGACGGTATGAGATATGTATTAATTCTAGTATAATATAGAACAGGAAAGCCACTTAGTTTCTGTGGAGAACTGTGAATACAAAAAGGCGTTGGACTGAAGAGGACAGAATGAGAGCTGACTGGCGAGGGCCTGTCTCAGCCCAGGTTCAGGAAAGTCTTCTAATGACGCCAGCCTTCCAGTATAAAAAGAGACCGCTTTTGAAGTGGGGAAGTCCTTGTTGATTTCAACAAAAGAGGATCCCCAGAAAGATGGGTTGCTCTTGTTTAGCAGAGTCACACAGATGGGCGCAGTGTCCCTTGTCAAAAGTATGACCCTCGATGTTATAGGTTCCAGAATTTCTTTTTGTGAGGTAACAGTAAAATCAAACTCTGGAATAGTAAGTCATGAGAGATTCACATATAAGTGGGATAAAATGTTAGCTCAAAAGTCATATGATAATGTGGTCAGGAAATTATCAATTTTGGTCAGTTGCCCAAGAAACTATGTTAGATAGTGCATGACATGACACAGAATCCCTAATTGTTGGTCAAAGGGAGTGGAACATAAAATTATTGCCACATGAGTGTGATCCCCTTAAGTTCCTTGTATCTCTAAAATGTTTCCCTCTACGTAAGGCTTAGCAGCATCATTGCCCAATATCAGGACCTCCTACTTCACCTTGACAGGCTTCACACGTACTGATTGTTCCTTGGTAGCAAGCAGTATTCCTAACTTGATGTAGTAATGCCAGACTCTTGATGAAAATATTATTTTTTTAAACTGATTATAAGACTGTTGTATAAGTTCTCTTGTCCTTTCTTACATTACAATCCTAGGAATGACTCCCAAATGAGTAGGAGATGTTTTATGTTGACTCAGACTCAGGCTAGGTCTTAGACAAGACAAAGCTTGTTCTGTCTGATGGATCTGTCTCAAGTGTGCCATTAAAATTTTGAATATCTTCTTTTTCTGGTGATTTTTATCTTTTGTGTCCTTGCTTTCCCTCCTCTAAAAACGTGTTAACTGTTTTCTGGACCGTTTTAGAGTCTATTCTCTTGTTTTCTCTGCTATTTTATTAGAAGAAAAGTAGTTTTAACTTAAAGGCAGTTATGATTAGGTGAGGCACACAGAACATTCTTTGCTTCTATGTTTTCTTTAATACGTTCTAGAAAGCATATTAGACCTTTTTCCCCATTATTAAAAGCTTAAAGGTACAAATCTAATTGTTCCTTTATCTTATTCTTTCTCCATTTACTAAATTGATATTTTCCTTTGCCTGATTCTGCCAGGGCCTCCTGAGTTTCTTATTTTCCATCCTTAAACCAATACACACAGCTCGGAAAAAACAATAGTTACCAAGTGACGGGTGTTTTTGAAAAACTTGCTTAGTTTATACGTTCAGTGAAGATGTTGCCTCTAAATCAGCAGCTGCTAATGACCTTTTGTTCCAGGGAGCTGTGAGAAATCCAGATGGAGTCTTGGAACTGAAGCACAGTTTAGGCTGAGCCCCGAGTTGGTATTTTCCAAATGTACCTTGTTGAGTTTTATCTTGTGCCCTAATGGATTTATTCTTAGACTTTTCAAGATTCACTTCAACTTTAATAATAGGGTATTCATTTCCTTCCATTCTCGTTCCCGTTCCCCCTTCTGCCTTCAGCAAACCAACAGAAGGTATTAAATATCTTGTAAAAGCTACAGTGTCCACATACCTGTATTCCATTCGGCCACCACTGTTTGCCCGTTGAGGGGCCTTCAGCAGTTCACAAAATCTCTGAATCTGATTCTTCTTTTGTAAATGGTACTAACAGTTCGCACTTATCAAGTTTTTGTTTTGTTGTTACTAAATGGGATAAGGTGTGAAAATACCTAGCACGTTACTAGGCACACAATACATGTTCAATACATCCTAGGTGTTTTTCTCCAGCTATAAACAAGTTATCTTTTGAATTCTTTTTTTTTTTTTCTTTGTTGTGCTTGTCTTGCCTTCTTTCCTTTCTTTTACTCCTTTCATAGCCATCCATCGAACACTTAATATCACGCTTGGCAAAGGACACAAAGGTGAGTAAGTCTTCCCCTCCCTTACTAAGGTTCACACTTCCATGGGCAAATAGACATGCACCATTAAATGTGGAAAATAAAATGAGGATGTGTGCACAGGGCATTTGCAAAGCACGGCAAACATGGGTCAGCAAAGGCCTTCTGGAGGACCGGACTTGCTGAGCTAAAAAGCTTAAAAGATAAGCAGGAAGACTTGACAAGGAGATAGGTCTTCTGGGTAGGGCAAACGTAATCCAGAGGCATGTGACAGGCTGTTGAGAAGAACAAACCACAGATAGTTTATAAAAAGAAAAAGAATGGCAAGAGTCAAGTTGAAACTGATGGGGAGAGAAGAGCTCAGTCCTACAAGGCCTCAGTTTGGATATGCACGCTCCCTTTTAGAGTTATGGGGAGCATGTTTTCGAAATCTACATCCCTCCCATTATTTCTTCTCTCCTAACCCCAACCGCCATGCGTCCGTTAACTAACTTTGCTCTTTCTACTAATGGGACAGTATCCTATTCCGTGAGTGAGTAGAAACAGGGTAAAAAGTTTAATACGTAAGAGGGAGCTGTTGAAAAGAAGTCAGCCTAGAACACACATAGTCCTCTCTGTACTTCACCATCCCTCACCTAACTTATGGGATGAATGTATTTTCATGAGAAATTATAATTGGAAAAATGATGTTAAAAGTTCTTTTCAATATTAGATGTTTAAATTTTTTAAAAAATGAAAAAGCGAAATTTTTGGGAAAGTTAAAGTATTAGGTCGACAGTAATATATCTAAGCAATACCAAGATTGGTTAATCTTACTTAATGGACTTATCCTAAAGATATAAAATTGTTTTTCCAGAATCTTTTACATTTGATAAAGGTCTGCTTAGGTGAGTAGTATGTACCAGTGATATGGATAAAATTATCTGAGTCAAATGTGTATGCTTTTGCCTTGAAAGTAAGGTATTCGGAGCCTAAAAAGGAGCTGGTTAGTTGGCTTTTAATGAGACCAGTTTACTCTTTATAGTTAATAGCGCTTGCCCATTTCCGGGAACAGACTAGGTATTGTGAGTGTCCAGCTTCTCCCCTGTAAACAAACAGCCATAATAGGCAATAATAATTTAAAACGTCTATCCTCTTTTATACTATGTGAAAATATGAGTAGGTTTTTTTGTTTGTTTTATTTTGTTTTAATTAGAGCTTCTGGAAGGGATTTGTGTTGGACTGGTGTTTCTTCTGTAATTGTGTTTGTTTGACGAAGTACAAACATTTAGTTGACTTGCTTTTTGTTCAGTAATTTAGAAGAGTATGTTTTCCATGGAGTTACAGCTAAGGCAAAAGAGCTTGGTAACTATATCCTATGATTTCTACCACTGGAAGAAAAATCTGTCCACCTAAGCTTCTAGTGAACTATTAAAAGACATATGCAGACATGTAAGCTCTCAGCCTAGGCCTGCAGGGGTATTCTCAGTGTGACACTGGGTGTTTATTCACAGGGATCAAAGAGAGCATGTGTGGAAATCAGAAGTCAGATTCATAGTTTTCCTTAACACCTCTAGTCTCGGAATAAATGTACTTCAAGTCCTAAAACACAAATAGAAAATACTTCAAAATTTCTCTTTAATGAAATGATCCTCTAACTGGAATTTGGAGAGCTGGGGCCAAATACCACTGCTGTTCTGATGAGAAAGTGGGTTCTTGAAGTGGAGCAGGCAAGAAATAGAGCAAATCTTATAAAATGGCTACTTTGCTCCTGTCCGTCTGCACTACCAGAAGTTGGAGCTTTTTGCCAGGGAGGAGGGGAGAGCAGAGTTGGGGGTGGAAGGGAATGATGAAGAAGGCCATGGGGGCAGTTGTTTTTCTGTGCCTGCTGACGTCAACGAAATTGCCAGATGGCATTTGAATGTTTTGCAAAAAGACAGGAGCCTTTTATTACAGCTGTCACATGGGGTTTCATTCATTTGCATTCCCAGAAGTGGTCCAAAGCTCTCCCTAACGGTGGGAGTAATGACGGCTCTGTACCTTCAGAGACCTAGAGAGCCTTTTGTAGGACGTTGTTACCTTAAGTGGCTCTGATAAGGGACACATGCTCCGAGAATGGCGTATTTCACTGTCAGCTTCAGAGGGCCATGAACTACTCAGCTTCAATTAGGACTATAATGTGATCATTCAAAAATCTTCTCTGCAGAAGGTCTTATGTGGATCCTGACAGCCTTGGAAACACACTCAGTAGCACCCGAAGGGTTGAAAATGGCAACAAGGAGCTCTAGAGAAAAACACACGAATTTATCCCAGGACTGAAAAATACCTCGTGTATAACAGACCTGTGCATGTGTACAAACAGCTTGGCTGTCACCATTTTGCCCCATGCTGCCTGTCATCCCCACACCACTGGGAAGGACAAGGAAAAGAAAAAAATGAACTTGTAGAAAAATCTGTGGATCCACACACAGAAGAAAGAAAGGGGCTTTGAAATGCCAGGGGCCACTCTCGGAAACGGACTCCAGGCCACACTCTGGAGCCAGGCTGACCTGTCTGTCCCCTTCAGACTCCATGCTTCCCACTACCAGAAGTATTCATGTTTTACTGAATTGTAATGCCTGGAATTTCTCAAAATTTTAACTCACTGGGTTATCAAGTACACTTTTAAATGATGTACCTCTTTCTGGGACAGGTAATTGGATGAACTGATTTCCACAGCTACTTCGAGAATGACCAAAGGGATAAGGTACTTAAACCAGAGAAAGTCTTTGTCACTGTTGCTATAACTCACATTACTTGTTGCCACAAATAGCAAAATGATTTGATATAATAAGACTGAGCTGTGTTACCCCGGTCACTTCCTCCTCACCTGAAGTTAATGACGCGATAGACTGTTTGGATGGTAGTAGGTCTGTGTGTTGTGCTGAACTGAAAAGCATCTGGTATACCAAGGGAATTGGAGGCGAGGGACCAGGAAGAAAGTATGAGAATAGCTGTTTATATTCCCTAAGTGTCAGTCTTACACCCACACTGGCAGTGATTAAATAGAGTACTTACAATGGGACCAGTCATCTCAGTTTGGTCAAAAATCTTTTGCCCTATTGTCAGGGGCAACACAGGATGTGCGGATGTCAAGACTGCTGGCTCGAGTGGTGGCCAAACCTAGAGCCGTCTTCCGTGTGCCCGGTTATGCTGCCAATGAAACCAGTACACTCACTGTTACTGTTCCATGCTCCAAATGCATATCCAGGCTCAGCCATGAACTAGTTTCCAAATATGAACAGTAAGAGTGGAATTGTGGGGAGTGTGTTCATCTCATTTTAATTTCACTTTGTGGTTCTGCTTTAGGGTCTAGGGAGATTTAGAAGAAGATGGTGAAGATTTTGAAGGTTCACGCAGCACCTTTCAGGTTCCTCTGATTCCTTCCCCCCCCCCCCGCCCACATCTGCAGGGGCCAGGGGCCCATGCAGTGTCTCGTATTCCTGAGCAGATCCAGATCTGAGTGGTGGCATGAGGTCAGGAGCAAGGAACATAAAACCAACGTCAAGGAATACCTCTTAGGAGAAAGGTGGTGTCAAGAAACACAATTAAAATGGGCAGGATGATGGGAATTAAAAAGAGAGGGGATATAAATATAAATCACTAACCCCCACCCCAGGCAGCGCCAAGGTGTTTTGCAGAGAGAATCAAGATTAGAAATGTATTCACAAATACATTTTTCACACAGAGTATACTCAGGCCTAAATCTCAAGGGTGTGCAGGCACCGGTAGATTTATTACACACTGTGTTCATGTTTCCCCGAGAATAAACCTTAGGAAGGCTGGAGTGTTAACAACGGTGTCCTACTTTGTGCGTCCTAGCTCCGCGTCCACTCTGAAAGTGCGGAGCACTTGTACCAGGCATGAGTATTGCCATTGTTGATACTGCGATGGCCATTATTCATTATCACCTATCAAACATGCTAGAGTTTGCCCGAGCCTTACCAGAATTAAAACAATATATTCCTGAATATCACTCCAGCTGATGGTCATTTTTGCCGTATTGCACTTGTCCCCACAAAGTCCTGAAATGGCAGGCCTATGATTCATTTATTTCTCAGCTATAGAAACACAGTGTTCTGTTAACTTATCTCCCTTTATCATGAAATAAGTTTTCGATTGGGCCATAATATGGTATATTGCATTTTGGGGCAGTGCTGTAGTTCAAAGGCAATATAAAACCATACATGGATGTCACTCTTTTGAAGGGAGTGTCATAACAAAGAATTGCAAAGCCAAGTGTAGTGCTACCTGAGAGTCAGACCACCATCTAATCTTACTTTAATAACACTGTTTCTCAGTCGGAGGCAGTTCGTATACAGTTTTTAGGGCCTGGTATCTCATGTCTCGTGCCATAATCCCAAACATAATTCCCTGTTACAGGTGAGCAGGAGCAGCTTTGTTCTGACACACGCAGATAGAAGCTTCCCGTGCCTGACGCAAATGGCCAAGCTCTGCGTGTGCCCTGTTGGGGATCAGAGGTAGGGATGAGGACAGGCTGTGCTGGGCTGAGTCCCATGAGACTAGCCGAGGGCCTGGTGGAGGTGTTATTTTTCTACTAAGTTGGCCCAGAAAATCCAGATTTCAAAAACTTGTGAATTTTAAATTATCTCACGAGAGGCTGATAAATACACCCAAATGCTAGTGTCCTCCCTTTTCTTGAGGAATATCATTGCCAAATAGATTATAACACAGTGGCTGTTCTGTATTTTGCTCGTGGACTAGGAAAGTCTACCTGGGCAAAGAAGTTGGTGAATAAATAAATGCATCTCTTAACGTGGTAAGCAGTTTGTATGCACCTCGTGGGTTACACATGCTGAGATAAGCACTGGAGATAAAAGAGTTAAGGGAAATAAAGTCTAGTGGCAAAGACAGATATGCAAACAAAGTATTCCAATTTCAGGGCAATGACTGATATATAATTAGGGTGTTAAAGGAGTATAGATGATGGAGATCTACCCCAATTTGATGTAGAGTAGGGAGTCAGAAAAAAAATTTTTTGGAAGAATTAAGTTGTAATGGGATAGTAAGAATAAACCAAAGGAAGGTGGTGATGAGAATATTGAGGAAGTAATTACATTCACCAATGTATGATTAAAAAATAACATGTGGAAAGCATAGGTAATTAAGTGTTTTTTTTGGAGCATTAAAACACAGTGAATACTCTTTTTAAGAGTGAAATAGAGTAGCAAGCTATATAGCAGGTAAAAACGGCAGGGCTCTGCCAGTGATTAATGAAATGAAAGTAAGGAAGGGGAGTTAAGGCTTTCTAGATAAGGGTGGGTAATTGGTGGAGATTGAGGCAGTGACCGAAGTTCTAGAGTCAGACAAGCAGTTGGGAAAGTAATAAGGTGAGGTGTGCGTGCTCTGCTCTGAGGAGCCATGATGCACACCTCCCTGGAGTCCAGTAATAGTGGAAGCTCTGGGCAGAAAGGTTTGGGGCAAGAGATGAGTTAGGGGTTGTTAGCTGATGATACAGGTCTCATGAGATTGTGTGAACAAATTTAGAGAGCATCTATAGAATGAAAAGAACAGTAGGCTAAGAGGTGAAACCTATGGAAATGGCTTTTAAAATGTTGAGGGATCTGGGGCGCCTGGATAGCTCAGTCATTTAGGCGTCTGACTCTTGATTTTGGGTCAGGTCGTGACCTCCAGGTCCTGGGATCGAACCCCACCTCACGCTTCCCACTCAGTGGCGAGTCTGCTTGAGGATTTCCCTCCCTTGGCCCCTCCCTCCTCTCTAAAATAAATAAATCAATCTTAAAAAAAGAAAAATGTTGAGGGATGGGGGAGTGAGGGGGGAAAAATCCAGGAGAGGCAGAAGAAGATTGTTCAGAGACCTAGGAAAAGAGCTAGAAGGGCATGATATCATGGGAGTTGAAGGAAATGAGGTCTTCAGTAAATGCATGTCACCAATACTGTAAACTTCGATGAAGAAGTCCAATAATGCAGGGCCTGAAAAGTATCCTTTGAATTTGGCAATTAAAAGTCACTGTGGGGAATAAAAACCCCACTGGGATAGCAAGAGCAATTATAGTCTTTGCTCTAGAAGCCCAGCTCAGTGGATTGGGATCTGAATGAAAAGTAAGAAAATGAAGACTGTGAGTACTAACAGTTCTTTCAAAAAGTCTGGTAGAAAAGTTGGTAATTAAAAGGGGGTGCGGAGATTAGGGGAAGAATATGGGTTTAAAGAAGAGTAAGCAGCGTTCTAGCAAGGGAGAGACTGGAGTGTTTCCAAAAAGGGGTTTATATAGGCTTGACAAGGCACTGGTATCAGAAGTTTGCTTATGAAGTGTACTTTCAGAGTAAAGAGACAAATAATCTTAATGGTTACTGAAATCTAGCCATCAGCTTAATGTGTCCTTCTGAATGTCAGGGCTTTTTCTGCCAGGTTCTTTTGAAAACCAGTTGGCCAGTTAGGGATATTTGAGTTGCAGTGAAACCAGCTCTTCCTTCCCAGCTGTTCCTTTCTAATATTCCCTATTATAACTTGTCAGCAAAAAAATATTTACCACAATAAATTCTTCATGACAAACATAATTTTCACTATAATATTTACAGTTTATGGCCAAAATCTCAGCACAGATAACAGTATGTCTCCCAAGCAGAAAAGGCAATCATTGACAATCTTGGGTAGGTTAGATGGTGGAAAGGTGGTAAATCTTAACTATGTAAAGATTTGATTGAAAAGCCTTTTTTTTTTAAAAAAAACTTCCTGAATCTGAAGGAAGAAAGAATATCATCTTCAAAGAGCGTATGGGATGATTATGTGTTGATTACAGTGGAAGGCTCTCAAAAGTTAGTATTAGTTTTGAGAAAGCAGATAGATTAACTGCAGATCTCCAGAATTACCTCTTTGGAGGGACAGATGATCAACCTGCACAAAATAAAGAAATTTAAACTGTATATAGTTCTATACAGTTGGTAGTATCAAACTACTATTTCAGCAATGCTTCAAAATCTTTTCGTTCTTATTTTTTCCCTTCTGTGTTCTCGTATTTCCCAATAATGTAAATGTGTCATTACTACAAAGAAAGCCACCTTCTGTCTAGCGGAGTGCTTGCTGGAGTGCTAATCATATAAAGGAAAGGAGCCCCGAATACAAGCAGTGGGTCACATAGTCAAGGACCGAGGAAAATCAGCGAGAGCATCCAAAGGAAATTCGAATATGCTGCTTCTCCTTTCTTCAACACTCCCGTTTTTTTTCCTGGATCCTGGGAACCTATGGTTGCTAGTCAGTTGAGTGTGTTTATTACAGGCAGTTGCCTTAAGCAACATGATACTCAGTAGGAGGTTGTGAGAACTTGAAGGGGATGTTTTTGGCTATAAGGACCAGGCAAAGGCACACTTTTTGGACTGAAGAGTATGATGGAGAGTCTACAAACTTTTGAGAACTATTTATAAGAATGACAGATTGTGTTAGAAGGCAGAATTCATGTAATAACTAGGTTTTGGGAGTTCTTATAATAAGCTGAGTGCTAAGGTTAATAAAAATCAGTCTTGCCTTCAAATCCACAGTCTGGCAAGGAATATATTCACAGACAATTAGCAATAGCGCAATATGATAGTAGATGTTAGGACAGAATACTAGGGAGGCTTTGAGGCTGAAGTGATTAATTTGGTGTCAGTTTGGGAATGAGGCCTAAGTGTTTTATGTTTGAAAGTTGGATCTTGATCATTAATACCAGTATATCAGAGAAATGAAGTGGTAGGCAGAAGTAACACCATAAACAAAGGCATGGTACATTGAGAAGATCATCTAGGACAGCTGAGGAGGAGACACGTTAGTGGGATATATGGACATGTAACTGGGGTAATAGGGGTTAAGGGCTAAATTTTAAGATGCCTAAAGCCATGCCATGAAGTTGAATCTGGTTCTATGACTTCGGGAAACCATCAAAGAAAATAACAGAGCAGCATACTAGTATCTCTGTATTGGGAAAAACCAAGTTTGTGGTGGGAGAAAACTGGAAGAAAAAACCTGCAGCCATCCTCTTGTGAAATAATGAGATGGATTTAAGGCAAGGATTAAGGCATTCTAGGAGAAGTTGAACAACTCCTCAGTAGAAATTTTCAGATGCAGTGATCAGTTTGATGTTGGAGATAAGAAAGTAAAAAATCACTGCAGAAAAAGTCAAGGTGTCCAGTTTGGGTGACTGATTTTGTTGTTAGCCAAGGTAGAAAATCAAGGAGGGAAAGAACAGTCCAGGAGATGGAGGTGAAGTATTCTCCTAGAGAAGGTAGGGTCTGAACTAACCATGGGGTATCTGAGTGAAGCTGTCCAGGGAGCAGATAAGCACACGGGCCCGAGTCCAGAGAAATGGTCAGTGTTGGAGCTCCAAATTAGCAGGTACTCACTGTAACACAGGATGAAAGCTGGAAGGGAAGGGCATAGATAGAACAAGAAAAATCAGTACCAAGGGTCAATAGTTAAGGAGGGAAGAAGACCTAGCAAAGCAGACATAGAGTAAGGAGGGAAGAAAACCCAGTAAAGCAGACATAGAGTTCCTTCTCAGAGGGACTGGGGGAAGCCAGGACAGGAGAAAGAGGCTGTGGAGCGGGGTGAAGAAAGACAGAACCGGGAATGTTGTTATTAGATATTTTAGTTAAGATATTGATTGCACTTGAGAGACGATTTTATTTTATCAGAGACATAAATCAGATTGCCATGAATAGAAGATTCAATATCTTAAAAAAAAAAAAAAAGATAAAGTATCTTTAAAAAAAAATAAAAGTATCTTTAAATATCTTTTTTTAAAAAAGATTAAAAATCTCTTTAAATGAGGCACCTGGGTGGCTCAGGTGGTTAAGTGTCTGCCTTCGGCTCAGGTCATGATCTCAGGATCCTGGGATCGAGCCCCGCATTGGGCTCCCTGCTCAGTGGGGATCCTGCTTCTCCCTCTTCCTCTGCCCCTCCCCCTGCTTGTTCTCTCTCTCTCTCTCTCTCAAATAATCTTTAAAAAAAATAAATTTAAAGGGTGTTAAGTGAGAGCAGAGCTCTCTTTCCAGGGGTTTGATAGATTAGAATTTAAAAGGAATAAATAGCATCTTAGATGGGGTCAAAGAACAATTTTGTTAGCAAGACAAGAGAAATGCTAACAATGTTTTTAGGTTGAGAGGAGGGAAAGGGGAAGAAAAAAAAGAGTGAATAAGAAAAACACAGAGAAATACACTGTCCATGTTAGAAGAATGAGATTACAATTATAGAGGTGGGGGACTGGCATTGGAAAGAAAAAAGAGAATCTCACTGAAACAATAGGGAGGAAATTAAAATTATAAAATTCTCCCTATGTTTAGAAATTCATGGAAAGCTAAATTAGAAATTTCAATGAAGGATTGGATAAATTTTGTATATTGCCCAGAATTGGAGTAAGGTAATACATTTAAAGTAATTAGGCACCTTTTTGCTGAGTATGCTTAAAGTTGCTGTGGGAGTAGAAAATAAATATAAAATGATTCTTATCTTCAAGAAGCTCACGAAATCCACACATGATAGTAGAGTACATTTGCACAGGAAGATTTTATGAATGGCATTTTGATTATTGCAAGTCATGTTGAAGGTCCATGAATTGCAAATGTGGCAATTTGCAATTAAGACACCCATATGGATAGTGTGCTGGGGTGCTGGTGTTAGAAGTGAGTCACTTAGCTAGAATGAAACTAGTCATCTGCTCTGATAGCTCCCAACGGGCTACCAGGGTTTGCTGAACCTCTGATAATCATATTTTTATTGCCTCATAATATTCTGAAGATAATAACTGAAACCAGTTCTTTAAAGTAACTTTGTAGATAATGCTGCTATAAACTTCGGGTGCATAAACATGGTTATAGCATAAACATGTTATAGCAGGATTATCTACAATAGTCAAATTATGGAAACAGCCCAAGCGTCCCATCAACTGATGAATGGATAAAAAAAGAAGTGGTATATATATATATGTAAACACACACACTGAACTATTACTCAGCCATAAAAAAGAATGAAATCTTGCCATTTGCAGTGATAGGGATGGAACTAGAGAGTATAATGCTAAGTAAAATAAGTCAGTCAGAGAAAGACAAATACCATATGATTTCACTTATATGTGGAAATTCAGACACAAAATATACAAGCAAAGGGAAAAAAAGAGAGAGAAATACAGACAGACAGACAAACCAAGAAACAGACTCTTAACTCTGGAGAACAAACTGATGGTTACCAGAAAGGAGGTGGGTGGGGGGATGGGTTAAATAGGTGATGGGGATTAAGGAGGGCACTTGTGATGCACTGGGTTTTGTATGTAAGTGTTGAATCACTATATTTTACATCTGAGATTAATATTACACGATATGTTAACTAACTGGAATTTTAAATAAAAACTTTTTTTAAGATTTTATTTATTTGTCAGAAAGAGAGGGAGAGAGAGAGAGCACAAGCAGGGGGAGTGGCAGGCAGAGGGAGAAGCAGGCTCCCCGCTGAGCAAGGAGCCTGATGTGGGACTCGATCCCAGGATCCTGCAATCATGACCTGAGCCGTAGGCAGACACTTAACTGACTGAGCCACCCAGGTGTCCCTTAAATAAAAACTTAAAAAAATAAATTAACTCAGACTTGTAGACAGATATATTATAAAATTTTATTTTCATTGCCACCTGCTTATCCACTATTTCCATATGCATTTGGTAAAGTTGTATGTTGTATTAGTTATTTCCAACCATAAGAAAAAAAACTTTATTCAGATTAGGGGTAGCACATAATTTGAAATGCTTATTATGTTATCTCTTATAATAAGGCCAGAGAAAGAAGTCTTCAGGGTTAGTGAATTCATGACTTAACATTGTAACAGATGTAGGTTCTTTATTCTTTCTACTTTACTACTGTCTACACTATTAGCTTCATCCTAATGCTGATTCCACTTGTGATCCATAGATGGCTGCTAGCAGCAACATTGCTTCCTTCTGGAGGGTGAAGAATTTTTTCCTAGAAGCACTAAGCAAGGTTCCCCTCATGTCTCATTGAATTACAATGACTAAGACCTACACATCCTTGACCAAATTCCTGGCCTTAGGGGTGCAATCACCATGATTCGTGTAGAGAGTCAATCACAACATCCACTCTGTAGAATTTGAAGAGAGTTAAGAACTGGGGCATGTCTCTGGACATATTTGCTTTGATATTAAAATGCTGCAGTAGTCCCTAGGTCAACAATCAAGTCTGTTGACTGATCAACAGCCACAAGACCTGCTTGATGGGCATCTTAAAATCTGTTTGATCTTTTGGGCCATTGTATAGGGTGGCTAATGATAGAGACATGATAGTTTAAATTCTTTGTTAGAAATATTGAAACCGGGCGCCTGGGTGGCTCAGTTGGTTAAGCGACTGCCTTCAGCTCAGGTCATGATCCTGGAGTCCCGGGATCGAGTCCCGCATCGGGCTCCCTGCTCAGCAGGGGGTCTGCTTCTCCGTCTGACCCTCTTCCCTCTTGTGCTCTCTGTCTCTCATTCTCTCTCTCAAATAAATAAAATCTTAAAAAAAAAAAAAGAAATATTGAAACCAGCAGGAAAGACAATTTGAGGCTATTTTTAGTTAGACCTCACTCTATATTAATTTTAGTCTTTAGTTTGCCGTCAGAATCAGCATGTGAAAACATTATTGCTTGTGTTCCGTGTTTGTTTTAATCATGCTTTGCTTATTTTTTCTCTATTGGATATTTTAATTAGGTTCTTGTATTGTACTTCCATTTGTATCTTCTTTTTTTTTTTTTAAGATTTTATTTATTTATTTGAGAGATAGAGAACACGAGTGAGAGCCCAAGCAAGGGAGGGGCAGATGGAGAGGAAGAAGCAGGCTCCCCACTGAGCAGGGAGCCTATTGCGGAGCTCGATCCCAGGACCCTGGGATCATGACCTGAGCTGAAGGCAGATGCTTAACCAACTGAGCTACCCAGGCACCGCCATTCATATCTTCTTATTTTAAGATGAAATAAAACTAAGATAGACTGCAATGTTAGCTAAAGAGGTATTCACTATCAGCTTTTCCCTAGATCCTTCCTCTTGATCCCCGGGGGGCAGGGGAACCCTTTTAATCAGCACTTTTATTAATCTTACAAGATTATAATCTTTGAATATAATTTCTGAAGTCACTTTGTCTTCTTTGCAATATCTACAACCTTTGTCTTAAGGAATCTATGCTTAATCTCAACAAATTGTTGGCCATTTGTATTCCTTCGATATCCTATTATTGCTATACTAACAGCATGTGGGAACATTGGTGAACCTAACAATTATGTCCGCAAGGAAGAAACTATGACATAAATGTTGAGTGACTCATCGTTATGACCAAATGACTTCTTTTCTTGCCTGATTTCCTCTTCACTCAGCAGCACATTGTTGCTAAACATGAGGGGTAGGGTATCATTTTGAAATGCTTTTTATACAGAACCTTTATAATCCTGCTCCACATCTGCCTATCAAATATCTTGGTGAGTTACTGGGGTCTATTGACCCAAAGATAATCATATTTATTATCTGAGTGTCTCATAACATTATGAATATAATAAGATTATAACTGAAACCAGTTTCTTAAACTGAAGTAATTAAACCAGACTCGTAGACAGATGCATTATAAAATTTTATTTTCATTACCACCTAAAAGGAAAACGAAGACAGATGCTTTCCTATTAGCAACAGAAGTCTCTACAAGAACCACAAGTTTTTCCTTCCAGGAGCAAATATTATATGAGATCTGGCTTAAGGATTGGAAATAAGGAGAAAAAAATAAGTGGCATTTTTCTTGATGGAGAAACATTAGTAGTGGGGTCTTCCCTAAAAATTAGTTCTGTGAAGAGTCTAATTTGATTTTCAAAAGCAATGTAAAGGAAGGGAGTATCACACAAATTCTCAGAGTATACTGATGATGTTAATAAGTTCTCATTGATAAGGAGAGCCTAAATGGATAAAGATTAATTGAAGGAAGAGTTTGCAAAACTAACAGTATGTAGCAAATTGACAAAGATATTTTATCTCATCAAAGATAAGTGACCATACATAGGAACAGTTACCCTAAAATACTGACGGACAATTTAGTGTTGTGATTAATGGTGTAGGTCCAGAATGCCTTAGTTAGAATTCTACCTCTGCTGCTTACTATCCGTGTAATGTTGGACAAGTTACTTAACCTTTTTTGCCCTAGTTTCAAATTTTGAAAGTCATTCCCTTTATAATTTGTAGAGCTGTGAGTTGCCTTCTGGAAAATCAAGAAATGATATTACTAACTTTTTACATTTTTAAAATTTTATTATGTTATGTTAATCACCATACAACATTAGTTTTTGATGTAGTGTTCCATTATATTACTAACTTTTAATATTTTACTCAAATCTTCTCTGCATGTAAAATGGTTCACAGGTAAGCTTACCTCATCCCTTGAAACCAGTTAGCAAGAAGCAGGCAGACCCTAATGTGCTCTGAGAGGCCAGGGAGCTTAGGTTCCCTACTCTTTACTGGGGGAACAGGATGCTGGGAAGCCTTGAAATCCAAGTTTCAAAGTTGGGAGTTGGGTGTTGGAGCTTTGAGAATTCTAAGGGCTGAAGATTTTGAGGGAAATGTCGAGAAACCAGACATTTCTATATTTGAGTCATGAGTATCTTTGCAACCAGTCCCTCTCCATTTTCATGCTTCTCTGGAGAGTTTGTTTTTATTTTCATCCTACTTTGAGAGCTATGGATGATAATGGTGACTCAGTTTTCAAAGTTGGCCAGATGTAGGTGTTTAGAGTCTTGCATTTTGAGAAACAACTTACTTCCCTCCTTGTAACCAGAGGTGGCGGTGATTCATCACAAGGTTCCCCAGCTTCCTCTTTAGTCCTCTGATCACTTTTAGTCCCCTGAGCATCTTTTTGAGGGCTGCCAAACTCATTCATTTCCATAGCCCTAGGGTATAGACATTATCAGGTACTCAGGAGATGTTCAGTTAATATTTGTTGAGTAAATGATGCAGAAATGGATGTTTTCCAGTGCCTCCATATTTCCTTTTTGAATCACATCATTGATAAAATGTGTTTTTTCTTAAAAGATTGCACTGTGATTGAAATAGGGTGCATTTGCAATGTAGAACCAAAAAAATGCTATCGTCCCTACTATTAAGGGGTATAAGCTTTTGTGAGCTGGCCTAGGAATTTCCTCACTGTTTATAGTACTATTTCTCTAGAGAAATTCATTCTAAGTCCCCCCCCCCAAATTTTTTGATGTAAAAGCGTTTTTGAAATTTGGTCTATTTATACATTTGGAAACCTTGTTACATAATTTACGGTACCTTCGCTTAGTTGTAGAAACTGGAATTTACTGAGTTGTTAAAATACATTTATGAAGTATTGGATGTTGTATTAAAACAACTTGGGGCTATTAAGAGTGTCCATTCACCCCCTCTGTTTACACTGTGGAGGGCCACTACCATGATAAATCAAAAAGAGAACATTTTCTTAGTTGCTGAGACCCAGGGTGGATTTTATACACTGACAAGTGAACTTTCCACATTTTATTTTGTGAAGGCAAGAGCCCTTGAAGAGATTTTCAAGAGAAGGAACTGAGAATATTGTAGACAAAATGAAAGAAGACTACTGCAGGAATTAATACATTGTATTTTTTTTTTCATGTCTCAGTATTGAATCACCTTACAAGTGCAGTTGATGCTCCTTAATGTTACTGTCACTCTTCCCTCCCTGGTCATTGATGCTGCAAGAATCCTAGTTTCCCACATGTCTTGTTGTGGCAGCCGTGGTCAAATCTGTTGTCTTCTCTCCACACCTTTGTCTTCCTCAAGCACTGTGCACTGTTTGATGACATCATTTTCCTTCTTGGACATCTTTCATCACTCAATTACCAACTGATAGAATTAGAAAACTTTGTCCTCCATTCATGGGCATCTGAAATCTGGCTTCATATTTCCTTTTCAACCTTATTTTCTGCTAATAAGAAGCAGAAATCCTCCATGCCTGAGAGACTGGTCTACTAATGGAATCCTGCGTTTGTTTTTCTCATACAGATACCCGAGCCTGCATTCTGACCCCATGCTTCTTCAAGCTTGACTGCTCTGTTTCTCGCCTGTTCTGGGCCTGCTCTTCCACTTTCCCAGGATCTCGGGTCCAATGGCTCAGTCTTCTCTTTTTCCTTTCTGGCAGAGCCCTCCTGTTTTCACTTTGTTGCCTTTTCGTGTAAAATTTCACACTGAGTACCACTGGAAGGCACACAAACGACATATTGGAGCTGAAGTCTCTAACCTCAGCTGGACCGACAGTATGGCCTGAGAATCTAGCCAGCTATTTCTTACTCCTCTTTCAAACGTTCTTCATTCTCCTCTGTACTTCTTTTTTTTTTTTTTGTAAGATTTTATTTATCTGTTTGAGAGAGAGAGCAGCAGCAGAGGGAGAAGCAGGCTCCCCGCTGAGCAAGGAGCCGGATGTGGGACTCCATCCCAGGACCCTGGGAGCATGACCTGAGCCGAAGGCAGACGCTTAACCGACTGAGCCACCCAGGCGCCCTGTCCTCACTACTTCTAACCTAACATTGCCTATATCACTTTCTCAACAGGGGACTCAAGACTAATCTCCAGAGTTAGATAAAAGCCAAAGTATAGGAACTCCAACTTCTCACCGGCAGATCTAGGCTTTTTTCTCACTGTTACCATGGGAAATGTACCCCCATTATGAAAGGTTAGTCACACTCTACTTCCTTCTCTTGGACATTGATCTCTTTATCATTCCCACTGTTTTTGTTGCACTTGAATGCCCTCATACTAGTGGGATCTCCCCTTTCAACATTTGTGCTTGCTCACTTGCTCCCCAGCTCTTTAGAGCCTGTTTTCTCTCTGGATAGATAGGGACATACCTTCCATTTTACCTCTAGTTTTCAGAAGAGAGTTGTCTACATTGTCTCCATTTTCACACCTTTTCTTTGCTCAGTTTATTGCAGTGTGACTTACAACCTCAGCATGTCACTAAACTTGTACTCTTTAGTGTTACCAGTGACCTGCCAGATACTAAACTAAGGGATACTTTTCAGAATTTATTAATCTCTAAAATCTCATCAGTCACCACTGGCCACTCCTCTCCTCTTGACAGAAGCATTTCCTTGACCCATATGACCCTATACTCTTAATTTTCAGTTGCCCTTTCTCATTTTCCTTTGTGAGTTTCTCTTCTTCCTGACCCTCCTTGTAAGTTAGTATTGATTAGGGTCCTGCCTTCAGTCCACTCTTCTTTCTCTTTATACACTTCCATGTAGGGTGTTACTGAAATGACCATATCTGTGTCAGCGATACCCGGATGTGTATTTTCAGTTCAGATGTTTCTCTTGATGTGCGACTTTGAATCATCCTGTGAATAGCACATATTTACTCAAAGAGGAATATCTCAGCATCCACATCAAAACTCATTCCTTCTCCTGTGATTGCTAATTCAGGGAATGGTTCTTAGCTATCCATCTGTCCAAGCCATAAGCCTGAAAGTCAGCCTGACTCCTTCCTCCGCATGTACTGATGATGTCACTACCCGTAGCAGAGGTTTCTCATTACTCTTAGTAGGTTAATCAAAGCTCTTGCATTTGGCTCCTGTTCCTGTCATGATGTATTCCCTCAAACCTCTCCAGACACATCCTTTTCTTCTTCTTCTGTTTTTAAATTTGAATGTAATTGACATAAAACATTATATTAGTTGCAGGTGTATGACATAATGATTTGATATATATGTATATTGCAAAATGATCACCACAGTAAGTCTCGTTAACATCCATCACCATCATTACAGATGTTTTTCTTGTGATGAAAACTTTCAAGATCTACTCTTAGCAACTCTCAAATATATATTACAGTATTATTAACTATAATCACTGTGCTATACAAGGACACATTCTTTTCAACCTGAAGCACTCTCTACTTCATCTGAGTGTTATTACTAAAAGGTCATTCTTTCTCTACCTCCAGGCCTTTTAACTCTTTTCCCAAAAACATACTCATCTGTATACCCAAATCCTCTGCTTGCTCTTTCCATATATGTAGTACATTATAGAAAAAGGCGCAGAGTCATTTTCTTGCCTCAGCACTATTTTCCTCCGCAGGCTCACTGTTTTCTGCCTAGGAGTTATTCCAGAATCAGTTTGTTAAATACCATTTTTATTTATGACTCCAGTATTTCAGTGTAACAATTCTCAATATTTTTATTTAAGTTAAAATCAGAACATGAAATTGTGCTAGAAGGCTAAATGTTTTAGGATGGCTTCCAGAAAATTCAATTATTTGTTTTAAGGGAATACCTTGGACACTGTAATTTGTCTGTCCTTTTATATTCTTCAAGGCATAGAACTGGGAGAGAGGAAATGTACTTCTCTGGAGGTTTAGAATATGCTCCTTATGACTTCACTCATTTTTAATATCACTGAGTGCCTACCAATGATCAGATACTAAACTAGGGTCTGGGGTTAAACTGGTGAATGAAAACTAGCGTTGCCTTTGTCCTCGTAACACTTTCAGCCTAAAAGAGGAAGACAAAACTTTATCAAGATCACACATCAAAAAGTTGGATTGAAAACTGTCACAAGTGCTTTCGACAGAGACGTTCTAAGAATACATGTGAGAATTGGTCAGCAATGCAAGATTTTTCTGAAGTTACAGCTTCCAGCGTTTTTCATTTGTTTGTTTTTGTGTTTGGTGCTTCGGCGTATGAGGTCCAGGCACTCATGTGGTGAGCAGGCTGGGTGCTACTGTAGGAATCAGAGGGAAGAGCTCCCGGTTAGGCAGAGTTAGGAGTAAATCAGTAGCACAGCTAAGTTAAGTGCCCACGACGTAGGAGAGTCTGGTGAGAGATAACACAGGGCAGATAGAACAAATGGCGGTGAAGGCTCACAAAACCATGGTGTTCGAATGCATATTTTGATTTTGTTTTTGTTTTGTTTTACGGTTATTTTCATCACAATGGAAAATTACATGTGGGAAAAAATTTAAATCAAATTGCATCTGAAAATGAGTCATCTTTACAATGTTTACCTTATGAAAATGGGAAAGGGTGACGGAACTGAAATGCTCTTAATTGAGAAGAATTATTAATGATGTAATTATAGTTTCACTTTAACAATGGTCCTGAGAGATATAACACAATTTAAAATTTTGTATTACTTTCTACCAATAGTTTTATGGAAGTTATTCTTTTTTTAGTTTTTTTACTTTTTTTTTTTCCCCCATGAAAAAAGAAACTAAACTCTGAGGGTTAATGAGGGAGCAGCGCTCATTCAAAAAGATCTTCCGACGATTAGGGTTCTTTAAAAAGGCAGAATACTGCCATCTGTTGTTCACTGAAATTGTTTTTAGGCTAAGCAAACAGAAATCTCAAGTTCAAGTTGAACAGCAGTTCTCAAAACCTAACAAGTCAAGGACCATCAAAATACATCAGCTTTTATGAGTTCATACTCTTTTCAGAGATTCTTAATTTTTCTATATTTCTAAACTCCTGCTCAGAAAATCCGGTTTCTTCCACTAACAGAAATAATAATGCTTTTTATTTATATAGCAATTTATACTCTCCAAGCCTTCCTGCCTTCATTTGCGTGAGGAGTCAGAGGGACAGCTCCTTACCTGAATTCCTCATACTTTCACCAGCCACCTCATCTTTTTCTAATTAGAAGAAACAGAACCAGCCTGGAAGTCAAAGGCAGCTAAGGTTATCTTTAGCAATATGGGTGCTTACGAGAATAAGTGATTTAATAAGTATGTTTTATTTCCTAAATACAAAAACAGTATTCTGTGTTAATTGTTATTTTTGAGGCTGTTGAGCAAATTTGCTAGTGTCTGGAAGGTACTTAGAAAACAGAGGGACTGCTTTAACAATTTTTGGCTTAATTACAGATAGATTATAGGGAAATCTATGAGGACACAAGGCCGCATACTGTATCCCGTTTGGTAACATGGAGTGCTCTTTGAATATCAAAAGAGAAGGAAGTTAAGAATTCTGATAACTGCTGCATTTTGTTATGCCTCACCTCTCCCATGCGGCCGGCCTACAGAGATATTGGAAAGCAGCTTGATGAAGGGCCCTATATGTTTTCCTCCTACTGTACGTATATATTATCTTAAGGAGAAAATCCAAATGTAAACTCATATTCCCTGCCAGAAAATTAAAATAAGCAAACATCTGCTTCCTTAGGATGGCATTTAGCCAAAGTTCAGCCTACAATGAGTTACTGCAAAATTTTCACATGATTTCATTTTTTAAAAATTTCCCAACCAACTTCAAGTCTAAAATTATAAATGGGTCCTATGAAAGTATAAACACATATGCAATTTTGCTGGCTCTGAGGTCAGAACCAGTAATACACCAAAGACCGTTTACCAATCCAGCTCACCTTCTAAGTGAATTTAGTATATTAGAGACCAAGATGCTACTCCCTGGTACCACAGGCAGCCTCCCAGAGAAGGCTGTGGAGCGTCGGAGTAGCAAACTGTGCTTTAGAGATGTAGGAGACCACTCCCAAAAACCCAACAAGCATCTTTTCCCAGCATTGAGGACCAAAGTTGGGTAAGAACAGTCCCAGGGACTCTTTCCTTTTATGTGTCATCCCTCACACTGTTTATTCCTCTCTTATCCCAACTCCCTCTTCACCCTGAGAATGTTCTTCCCATGCTATGTTTGCCTCCCAGGGTGCCTCCCAGGATGACTAAATAGAAAGAAAAAAAAAAAAAAAGAAACAACCTTCCAACAATGGAGCTAAGATGCCTGCTTTTAGAATTCCTTTCACATACTGTGTTATAAATTATACCAGTGTAATCAACCATATTAACTGAAACCAGGACCTTTGTACAATTACTTTCTGAGAGCCTAAAATTAATCTCAGAACTCTTAGAGTATATGGGAATAGGGAATACGATCTGTAGATTTACCTAGAATAAGAAATGAAAGTATTCAGGTTTTTGTTTTGGTGATTTTGGTTTTGTTGAGGAAGAAATTCTGTCTCTATGCTGCATTTCATTTATGAACAAACTACTGGCCCAGTATATGTTGAAGACAAACATATGTGCGGTGTGCAGCCTTTACCACACAGTTTTTTCTGTGCAGTAATAATAATGGTGGTGATATATAATATTTATCAAACATGCCTTGTGGGCCAAGCACCTCTGCTGAGGTCTTTATGTGCATGATTTCATTTAATCATCAACAATACTATACAGTCAATATTATTATCCCCTGCTCAGAAATAAGAAAACGAGCAAGGGAGATACATAAATGTTTTGCAAATCTCAACAGATCTTAAATTTGGATGCAGCCAGACTGACTCTAGAGCCTCTGCTCTTAAAGGCCCCATGTTCTAATTCACAAAATAAAAATTTGATATTGATGAATAAGTACAACTTCCTCTCTTTTATCCCGGTTCTTTATAACTTTGTTTTCCAACTTCTCACGTATACAAACTGCCATTTTACATACATGACAAAAAAAGGCACTTGTTCCTTTTTGCACCCCATGTGCTAATTCGTAAACCAAACCTTACTTTCTCCTCCCGGTTTCAGGGGTGGTAACGAATAGCTATGACGTAACTATTTATTATAAATGGTTCCTTTCACTGGAGGGCTTTCAAGTGAAAGGTGTTGGGTTTAAAATGGCGTGGAGCTCTTTTAACAGATAGAATCAGGACTGTAGTCATTCTGTTGATTTTAAAAGTTTTAAAGCAGAGAATTATACAACTTTGACCTCTATTTTCTGTACCTCTTGTAATATGTTTAACTTACTACATAGAAATATGCAGGCTTTCACGAGCCTTTTTGATGAAGAGCCAAGAATGTTTCTCTTTGAGCACGTCTGAGAAGTTCTCTTTCTTCCATGTACCACATGGTGCTTCATTGTACCCAACTGCCAGTTCCAATTTATTCCAGAGTGGAAGTGACTTAGGTACTTGAAAGCATTCTGGGTTCAAATCTTTCAGATAGGTTATCATTTTCTTTTGGGATGTTTACAGTTGTACCTTCCCTACTTAACAGAAATCGATACTGGGACCTCACTTTGATGAAATGTATTTATGAAGTCTTTAAAGGTATTCAACTTTGTTTTTAAAGCAACTTTTCCGTTTTTTACTCATGTTATCACTGGTTTATGGATATTTATCAGCATAGGTAATTTACAGTGACAAAATACAACTGGCCTGAACAGATGTGGGACCAAAGGAAACTGACACTTGGCAAACGTACAGCTCAACTCTTGGGAGTAGAAGTATGTAGAAGTTCCAGGGAGTAGCCTCTCCACCACCCCCCCGAGCACTCAGTGTACACTAGGCATTTTAATATAGAAAGGAGACAGCATCAGTGACTCAATCATAAGTTATAAGGTAGAGCTTGGGTATGATTAGCAATGTGAAACAAAGCATTTTCTGTCTACATAATACTTTTTAAATTGTCTTAACAAATTTAAAATGCTTACTGATGCCAGGAAATAAGTTTTAAAATCATTTTCTTCTTTCTTCTTTGATGTATGTGTGTGTGTATATGCAAAATGCTTTAGATTTATGGAATTGGAAAGGACCTTAGGAAGATCCAACCCAGTTCTCTGATTTTTGCAAAGGGGAGGACTGTGTACCCCCAATGGATACAATATTGCCTAGAGTAAATCTGCGGTCAGTTTTGGAAACCATCCTAAGTTAAAATATTAAACAAAACAGTGGTCTGATTCAAGGCATACAGCATCTCAACTAAGTTATGTAGGTAATTGTCTCGATTATGGTTCTTTGGCATTTGTAACCTATCTTTGGGTTTCATGTAGAATTATGAAGAGGGGCTTTTATACTGCTTCTAATTCTATTTATTCCAGTCAGAATAAATTAATCTCCAAAGCAAATGACTCATCAGATGATTCACTAATTCACTGAGTCAGAAGGCTTGAGAGTTATTATATATCTTCCACTTCTAAGCAGGGATGTATGTAATCTATTTGACTAAGTTATCAGTTTAATCTTTGCTTCAAAATATGTAGGAAGAAGAGCTATAACTTGACTGTTCATGGTGCTGCCTCCGACAGAATTCATCAGGAATTAGATGCATTACCTTCAGCCCACTTTCTACACCAGATAGCCTCCCTGATCATTTTGAATAGCAAATTGTTGTTGACCTCAATTTTCCCAGTCCCTTTCTGATTTGTCCTCTGAGCATCTTCTCGTTCTTTAAACGAAATGGTGTTTGTTGGCTTCTTTGTTTTCATTCACCTTGTTCCTGTAGTTATTTCCTAAAACTGTTTAACAATTATTCCTTTTAGAAATTCCCCATTTCTGAATAATATTTTGACAGAAACCCAAACACAGTGCTGCAGTAAATAATCCGGCATGTTACTTAAAGATATATGATTTTATTTTACATACATGCTGTTAGTAATTTGATTATATGAATTTATTTGTTGGAATTTTTCAAAATTTGCCTCTGAGGGTAATTTAGAAGCTTGGGTGCCCTTCACAAAGGGCACATCCTTTCTGACCACTACACATATTCAAAGCTTTCCCTTTTATCATACTAATAGTGTAATTTCAGAGTTTTAGCACAGCAGTAGTTAAGGGTGAAAACAAATTTCCTGTAATTGAGTTAATACATGCATATTCTAGGGGTTATGTTTAATGGTGTTTATAAGTGTATTTGTTATTATTTCTTTAACTTCTTATGTATAACTCCAGATTTTCCCGGCCTTTGGTTTACAATGAGTAAAGTAACTTGGAAGCAACTAGATCATATTATATAGCAAGGCATCTATGTATTCACATCCTAGAGATGGTGAAGTAGACTGGACAGAGATAATGGGGAGAAGGGAAAATATTTTAAAAACTGGGTGCTTTGAAAAGTGGTGGATTTACCAAGGGGATCAGTTATTTTTGGTTTAACATATAAAACCACACTTTCCTCACTGTCTATCAGACTTAAATTCCAGATTTTCTATTTAAAGGTAGCGATCCAAATTTGGTTGTCATTTAAATAATGTTCAGGGAATTATACTTGCATCTTCTTAAACGTTAAATATAAATATTATAAGGAGAGCTTGCAAAGTAGAATGTCTTATATTGCTTGGTCCCTTTTTAAAAAAAAAAAAAAGGAAAAGATTTGTTTTAGCTCTACCATAAAAAGACTCAACTGTGGTTTTATGCTGTAGTATAGTTCATTACTGCACTCAAAGATGATTTCAGGCTGTTAGCTTAAGACTTTCCTTTAAAGTGGCTTTCATATAAACTTAACCTTTACTATTTATTATCACTAAGATTTCACCAGTTAAATGGAATATTTCTGAGTATTTATTGGTATACTTAGAAATTTAGTTACATTATTTTCAAAGTTGGATAGGGTATGGCAATACCCTCCATGTGAGTCACTCTTTTTCGTATTTTGTATCATCTGAGGAAAAAACTCTGCTATCAACCAAAGCCCTTCTCCCCTAAAATTCCTTAATAGTTACTCCTTGGACTCTCCTGTGTCTTTATAACTTGACTGCTGCTTATTGAAATAGGGGCCCATCTGTCATGTGTGGTTAGTCTTGGCAATTTTGTGGCAAGCAAATCTGATTGTTGGTTTTAGATTTTATGCCTCATTGAAGCCTTTAGTTATTTGAGCCAAAAAGTGGTGATAACTTCTATGTGTGATGCAACTTTTGACCATTGTACAGTTCTAGTCTTGAATCAGAAAGCCAGTGTAGCAAAGACCTGATTTCATTCCCGTATTAAGTATACCTCGTTAAAGTATACTTTTTCAATAGTAAAAATGTCCACTTTGGTTTCTTAGCCAATTCCAGTATGGATCATTTACTTCTTACTGGCATGAATATTGCTTTGTTTTTGCTTGAAGACCTTTGCCTTGGCCAAAGCTCTGGCATAAATAGCATTAAAATACATAATGTGCTTCTTTTCTAAATTCTTACATAGCACTAACAATGACTTAGGAGATTGAGTTTTCAGTTCTGTTTGCATTTTAAAGTTCCTTTAAAAATTTTTAATATTTGTTTTTTCTGAGTATATCAGAAATGCATCTACATTTATTTAAAAAAGAAAATGTTATTTAAAAATCATAAAATTAGTATTATAAAAAAGACTTGTTCTCTCACCAATAATTCATTAAAAGTTTTCATTCAGATTATCAGTGAACATGCTCTACTTTTTCTTTAGGTTTGTACATTTTGTATAGCAAGAACATTTTGAGAAAGCCTCTTTAATTATTAATTATTGGAACATAAGCTGTTGATGTCACTGTCAGAAAGTCTGAAAAAGTTATGTCCTAAAAACAGTTTGACTTAAATTGTCATTTTTTAAGTGGATGGATAGGAATAAATATTACTCTTTCAGAGGGTCACGCTGAGTGAATTTTTTAGAAGCATCATAATTAGGGGTGCAATTGAAAATACGTGTTTCCAAAAGGGAATGTTAACTTAGTTTGGTGGCATTTTTCATGAACATTTTTGAAGTTGACAATGTAGGTACATAGGTGAAGTATGCATGATTGTGTATCCTAAAACTATTAACATTACACTTGAATTGTTATGTCGGTCCATAATAGATATTTAGGCATCTAAACAGGGAAGAGCATGGCACAGAGAGCACATAAAGCATTAAATAATTACAGATATATTTAGGAACATAAGATAAAAAAGAATTTTTTATCTTATTTTGGTGTACTGGCTCAGCACTTAAGCTCTAGAACCAGAGTATTTGTTTGCGGTCTGATGTTTCCCTATTCCAGCTGTCTGATTAGGATTCTGGCAAGTTATCTTTTACTAATAAAACTGAAGTTAGTAAATGAAGTACTTTGTAGACTTGTGCTGAGCAAATGTCGCTGTCACTATGATTATGATGGTTACTATTATTATTCCATGGTAAAAGACATAGCTGTTCCATATCATATCTTTACAGAAAAATTTATCCATTACTTATAGTGGTCTAAGGCTATATATCTTTGTGTATTTTGGGTGTTTTCATAATTTTTATATTTTTCCAATTATAAAAAATAATACATATTCACTTTTTTGATGGCATATTTTTCCCCACCAGTGAACAATATGTGTTTTTTCAAGTAATCGTTTATAGATCTACCCAAATCTTTTAAAAAACTATATACCACCTTATAATATAGTTATACTACAACTTTCTTTGTATCATTTTTTCTATCGATGTGCATTTATGGCTGAATTCTCTGGTTGTTGTCAGAGAGCTATTGCTCTTTATGTCTTTGTCCTCATATTTTTACATCTTGCAGTTTTTCTTTACATGTCTGTCAACATTGTTTTCCTGGATCATAGAGTATATACATTTCAGTGACAAATTGATAGACTCAGAAAAATGCCCTTTCACAAACACTGGGTTATTTTGACTCACTGCTCACTTACCCAAACTATTACTAATACTTGATGCTATCAATCCTTTATTATTTTGCCGCTTTGATGGGTAAAAGTTTTCATTATGTTAATTTGTATTTTAAATATTAGGCAGGCAAATAGCTTTTTATACATTTGATTATTTACATTTTGTTTAGGTTGTCTATTCATTCCTTTTATCCAAATTTGTCTTTTATTGATTTTTTTTTTTTAGAAGCTCTTCATTTGGATATGTTTTGTCTTCTCTGTGAGACAAATATTTTCTCACTGTTTTTTTTCCTTGGCTTATGGTATATTTTCTTATGTAGGAGCTTATGCCTTTAGTCAGATCTGTCATATATTTCATTGACAGTTTATGAATTCATATTATTTTTTAACATTCCCATGTTATAACTTACTCCCTGTTATTTTCTTATAATAAGTTTATAATCTTATATGTTTAAATTTTTCATCTCTCTGTAGTTTATTTTTCAGTCTGTTGTGAGAGAATGACTAAACTTTTCTTCTAAATACATAGCCAAACTTCTAACAGCCTTTTATTGAAAAACTCCAGAATTGTAATTATTATTTATACCATTATCAGTATTGAGCACTTATAGTTGTCAACACAGTATTGAGTGCTTTACGTATACTACCCCATTTAATTCTTAGAATTACTTTCTGAAGCTGGTGCTATTACTGTGTCCACTTTATAGATGCAGAAATCACAGCACAGAATCTTAGTGACTTGCCGGAGATCATGCAGCTAGAAAGTGGTAGGGTTAGAAGACAGGATTTAGACGTAAGTAGCCTAGTTCCGGCATCTGCACCCTGATCGCTAACTGCAGTTATGGAGTTATGTGGATTCCTCGTGCCTCATACTGTGGCAGCGTTCCAGCATTAATGGTCTTCTATATGCCGTCTTGAAGCTTCTTCTTCTACCCTCTTGGCCTTGACTGCCCATACTCTCCCTTGCTCTCATGCCTTCCTGCCGGCATTCTGGCCTGAGCAGCCGAGTGGGGAGCAATCCTGTCCTCTGTTTTTTGTGCTTTTCCTTTCTTCAGCAAATAGAGAGTAATGACTGTCAGTCTGATAGGCAGTTTAGAAAATATGACAGATGTGCCACAGAATACCAGAACTAAAATTGCTATTCTTACCAACCACGAGAAGAGGGATAACATGTGAATCTGATCAAAAGTCAAAGGCTTTTTGGGCCTATCTCTAATATTAGAGTAACTACCATAGGGGTGCCTGGGTGGCTCAGTCGGTTAAGCATCTGCCTTCGGCTCAGGTCATGATCCCAGGGTCCTGGGACTGACCCCAAGTTGGGCTCTTGCTCAGCGGGGAGTCTGCTTCTCCCGCTCTCTCTGCCCCTCCCCCTCGTGTGCTCTCTCTCTCTCTTTCAGGTGAATAAATAAAATCTTAAAAAAAAAATAACTACAATATACCAGGCTTAAAAGACTTAAATTACTTTAAAATTTTACTAAAAATTACTAAACATTAAAACATTACTAAAATTAAAAGTTTACAGTATATTAATGTTAAACTTTTAGAATCAAATTTCTAAATAATATGCATTAAAATGTTGAGCTCTTCATAAGGAGTGGCTAATAGAAAGTTTTTTCCAATTCTCTGAAACTTCTTGCCTTTTTTTTTTTTTTAAGATTTATTTATTTTAGAGAGAGAGAGAGAGCACAAGTGGGGGCAGAGGGAGAGGGAAAATCTCAAGCAGGCTCCCCACTGAGTGAGGAGCCAAATGCAGGGCTCCATCTCCCAACCCTGAGAACACGACCTGAGCTGATAACCAAGAGTCAGAGGCTTAACTGACTGAGCTGCCCAGGTGCCCCAACTTCTTGACTTCCAAAAACTAGTGTTTATCTTTTGAATTTCTTCAAATATGTCCTACCCCTCTCCAAGTTCTAACATCAAAAAACATTCCAGGAACACAAAAATGGCAAAAGCCATGGCAAATTTTGGCAAAATTTGAAACAGAAATGTGATTTGAATGTTCCTTTACTACAACCTGAAAGAGTCAATCAGCCCATTTTTTGGAAGGAGCCCCATTTTAGTGTGTGTGCCTCAGCTTCAGGCCTTTTCTCACTTGTTCCTCTGTTTGGTGTCTCAGTCCTCAGGAACCAGTATTACTGTGGATATTGCCGTGATGGGTGAGGCTCATGGCCTCATTACCGACCTCCTGGCAGACCCTTCACTGCCCCCCAACGTGTGCACATCCTTGAGGGCAGTGAGCAACCTGCTCAACACCCAGCTCACCTTCCAGGCTATTCACAAGCCCCGCATGAATCCTGTTGTTTCCTTCAGTGAAAATTACACCTGTTCTGATTCTGAGGAAAGCTCTGAAAAAGACAAGCTGGCTATTCCCAAGGTAGGTATTAATGACCTATCCCTGCAAAGGTTAAATCTTTTCTTTCGCCTTCTAGGTCTGTTTCTTGTTACCCTCAAAACCAGATGCAGAGTCATGTCAGTGACTCAGTGAAGATGTGTTGATCATGGTGATCAAAGTAATAAGAATTTAAACATAAAGACTTAAACATAGCTTTCTGTAAATGAAAGTTTTACCTTTTTTTAATTCCGACTTTGAAGAAGTTTTTATGTCTATATGTCAGGCTCTGTTTTGTGGGATAGAGATTTAGCAGTGAGGGGCGGGGGGCAGGCAAAAGTCCCTGCTCCCATTCTAGTGTGGGTTCTTTTTAAAATCCCTTGCCCTCCTCGGGTCATGATCCTGGAGTCCCGGGATCGAGTCCCGCATCCTGCCGAGCAGGGAGCCTGCTTCTCCCTCTGACCCTTCCCCCTCTCATGTGCTCTCTGTCTCTCTCATTCTCTCTGTCTCAAATAAATAAATAAAATCTTTAAAAAATAAAAATAAAAAAAAAATAAAATCCCTTGCCCTCTGAAATCCAGAGATCCGCTGCTCGTGGTTTCTTTGTGTGATATCATTCACAGTGCCCTCCTGGCTTTCCCAAATCCAAGAAGTTTTGAACTCAAACAGTTTTAATTGATTTTGGATTGCTTAAAATAAAAGATGGCCTTAGTGATTTGTAAATTCCTTCTTTTTATGTGTAAGATATAAGAGTTTTACAAATGTAAGCTGTAGGAAATGGGATCCTATACCCAGCTTAGACCTTGCATTAATTGAAAACGGGTTGTTTTAAAGACTGAAAACAAATCAGAATTTAAGTCCTCTCCAGCACATCCTGCACGGTTATCTGTTTGGTAAACAGGCATCTGTCCTCTCAAGTCAGTAACACCCATGAATTAGCTGTTGTGAGTCTCTTATCTGAGGAATGTGTATTTCACACAACTTTGTCAATTAGGTATTTACATGATTCTTTTTGAACATCTTAGTCTCTGAGAAAGGTATGGCTAAGCATGATGTGACAGTCAAGGAATGGAGAGAGATTAACTGGTTCCATTCAGCCTCAAAATAGACATGAAGTTAGTGAGATTTTCAGGCATCAGTCCTGGTATTTACAGTGCTTGATGTTTTCTCTTACTATTGAATTACTTTCAAAGATGCATCCTGGCCTCCTGAAGATAACAAAAGCTTTTGAGAAGTATATGGCACCTTGAGGTTCAAGAATAGCTCAGATACTAGTTTCCTGTATTTCTTAAAGATCTGAATATGCATCTTTGAAAAGAATGTCTACATGATTGGTCTACTAGGAATAGCTAGCCACCAATAAAAATGGGTTGAGCTTCTACTTATTATAACCATATTGCTGTAGTTGTATCAGAAGAATACCTTCACTTTAATTTTTAAGGTGAAGACCCTCTTTAGAGTGCTGGTGTTCATCCTGGTAAGCTCAGAATCTTGCCTCTCTAACATTGATGCCACATATCCTGTTTGGGATATCATAGGAGAAGAAATAGTAATGAGAGGGTTGCAGGTCAACCAGCAGACTCTTCTGTTAAGAAGAGTTGGTACTGATGATATTACCCTTATGCCTGATGTCTAAGTCTTGCTAGCCACAAGAAAAGTGGTGCATTTTGTGAGTTACACTCTTAGATTCAGCTCCTGCCTTTTGTAAATCAAGAAATTAAAATTATATTAATAAACACTTTGGTGTGGAGACTGTTTTGCAAGATGATAAAAATCAATCCATGCCCCAAACAGATGACTTTGAGGGAAAACTTTTGCTCATAATAACTAATATAATACATGGATAAGCGTGTATATCCCATTGAACTGATAAAGTTTTAAGTTTTCCCAAAGGTTCTCCCAAAGGTAAGTGACTTTCATTCCTATAATTCCATATTACAATCATCATGTAAATGAAGATCCCCGAATGTTAATTTTATAATATTCTTTTATTGAACTCCTGAGCACCCACTTTTCAGACAGGTAATATTCAGCCAATATGGTTTAATAAATTCACTTCCAATTAAAAACCCACTTTCTTCCATTTTATTTTATAATGAGTGATCAAAAATATGCTTGGTGATAAAATCAACACTCCTCCTTCCTAGCGCCTGAGAAGGAGTTTGCCTCCTGGTTTGTTGAGACGGGTTTCATCAACTTGGACAACCACCACCTCAGCCACAGGCCTACCCACTTTGGAGCCTGCCCCAGTACGGAGGGACCGGAGCGCTAGCATCAAACTGCATGAAGCATCTTCATCAAGGTTAGGCTATGCTCCTGTTGGTTTCACATCTCTTAGAGAAGTTACTTACCAAAAGGAATTATAAATTACAGAGGAAAAGTGGCCCAACCAGTTATGTTTGGTTGGAGGCCAGCTTTGAAAATGAAGAAGGTATATGCTTTAAATGCAAAGCACTCTATGGATTAACATCAGATAATTAGGCTTAAATTGTGTTGCTTGGTCTTAAATATAAATGGAAACAGTGACTTGGGGTGATGCCTGCCAGGGTGAGAGGATGGGAAGAGGTGAGCAAGCCCAGAGTAGTGGTGAGCTAGATTTTATCTAGACTGTGATTGATATTGAGATTCTGAAATCAAAGGCATCCAACCTGACATCTGCAAATTGTTTTTAGATTCCCCCCAGCCCACCAGATCAGTTCTCCTACATTATATGAAAGGTGAAAGATCAGATCAAAAAGTAGATCGTCATCCTAAGAGCATCTGGATATGTTCAAACATTTGGTAATCTGAAGTTTATTTAGAGCACAAATTGGTGGTTGCCAGAAAGAGGAGCTGGGGGTGGGGTGGGGTGTGCCAAATGGGTAAAGGGGGTCAAAAGGTACAAACTTTCAGCTTTAAATAATTGTCACAGGGATATAACATACAGCATGGTGACTATAGTTAATAATGCTGCATCGCACATTTGGAAGTTGCTGAGAGTAATCTTAAAAGTCCTCATCACCAGAAAAATATTTTTGTAACTGTGTGGTGATGGATGCTACTAGACTTATTTTGTTGATTATCTCATAATATATGCAAATATCGAATCACTATATTGTACACCTGAAAACTAATATGTCAATTATATCTTAATTTAAAAATAGAACAAACTTTATTTAGCATATTAATTACAATTTTACAGCGTGATTTAAAAGTCAGAATTACCAAAGCTAAAGGAAAGACAGCGTTAAGATCTAGAAAGAATTTTTTTTTTAAAGATTTTATTTATTTATTTGACAGAGATACAATGAGAGAGGGAACACAAGCAGTGGGGAGTAGGAGAGGGAGAAGCAGGCTTCCCGCTGAGCAGGGAGCCCTATACGGGGCTCGATCCCAGAACCCTGGGATCATGACCTGAGCCGAAGGCAGAAGCTTAATGACTGAGCCACCCAGGAGCCCCTAGAGGACAACTTTTTAGAAAAAGATTTTATTTATTTATTTGACGGAGACACAGCGAGAGAGGGAACACAAGCAGCAGGGAGAGGGAGAGGGAGAAGCAGGCTTCCCATGGAGCAGGGACCCCGATGTGGGGCTCGGTCCCAGGACCCTGGGATCATGACCTGAGCCGAAGGCAGACACTTAACAACTGAGCCACCCAGGTGCCCCAAGATCTAGAAAGAATTTTGGAGGAAACACCATTGTGTTTGTCCTTTTCTAGTTAGAATAAAAATAGCATGCTTTATATGAATTCAATAATTTTGAGAACATTTCCCATATGATTTCAGGTTTTTGAAATATTTGCATCAGCTTTATTAAATGACCTAATGACTGAAAAATAACCACATCTTTGTTGAACTCCATGATGGCAATATTAGAAGTAATTTTCTCCTGATCTTGGGCTTGAATATAAATAAAGCACCATTTTGAGACTGGCAGAGAAATGGAAACATTTCAAATCATGAGTTTAATGATCGCTAACTTTTCTTGCTTTGCCATTTAAAAATACATGTAACTGGTTTCTTCCATATTAACTTGGATAATCTAATGAACCTGTAGAATCAGAAGCAAACTCAAATGATTCTTTCTTTCACATATCAGTGTACTTTCACTCCATCTGATTACCTGGGCTTTTGTAAAATGTCAAACGCCACCACAGGAGAAGGTTACCTAATCTGTTTCGTGGACATTTCCTGAAGGTCGAAATTATAGGTCATTAGTGATATTTTCCTCTGAAAATATTGACCGCTATCAGTGTCTACAGCAGCAAATACTGATAAGTGATAGTGGATCCTCGTTAAATATTTGTTCCTTAAGAAAATGAATTTTGTTCTCAGCATATATCTTTAGAGAGGCTATTTTACCAACACACCTTGTCAAGATTTCTGTCATAGAATAGTTAATGCTCTGTGATTTCCTTAACATACAATGACTCTGCCAAAAATCCATTTGTGCATAAACGTCTCCTTTCTTTCTGTAATCGTTTGTTACTTCTGGTCAAATCTCATTTCTCGTACTTTTTTCTTCTTAGTTAAATGACATTAGGGACTGTAATTGAAATTATCACGAAGAAGGTTTCAAGAACTTTTATGAGCTTAACTCCCAGGGATCCTGTCATCCTGCTTGATGAAATAAATGCTCATAATCAAATATTTTCAAAATAGATAAGGAAGAGCGTCCAATCCCACGCATTTTCTTTGTCCAAGAAATACTTACAGCTGTCTTGCCTGAGGATACGTTTTTCCCCTGTCTAATTTAATTCCTTATTTCACTGTCCTATAAATGTCCTGTTTATAAAATCTGAAAATGATACAAATTTTCACCATTATGAAGAAATGAAATTCATTCTGAAGAACTGGAGGGGAAACCATATATAAGTGGCAATGGTACCACCATTAAATACAACTGGTTTTGGTTGACTCCTTCTTTGTCACAGGAGAAAACAGTGGAAAGATAGCCACAGATCACCTCCAGCCCTGAGTGTAAACCAAAGTTAAAACCTCCACTTAGGAGACCGATTGGTAACACTACTGATTGATTTCAAAACTGATTTGAGGTTTAGCCCTTGTAGTTTTTTTCCCATCAGCCCTTTTGTTTCTTCCTTTCTTCCTGTGTGTCTTTCTCTTGAGGACTTTGAGGACTGCAGTGATCAAAAGAACAAGAGAGGGGAGTGAAAATTAGGAGCAGCCCTCAGCTTACATGCCCTTTGCTATTTAGCTGGCTGATTGACTCCTGGGTAGTTTTAACTACAGCTGCATAGGAAAGACATTGGACTGAAGAACAGAAGGACCTTGGCCCTGCCACCCAGAGATGCGTGTCCTGAGGAGCAGGTCCTTGTCTGAGCCTAGGTACCCACTGCAAGGAATCCTTAGGAGAAGGGAACTGTGGCACAGTGGGGAGGTAGAAACATTAGGTAGAAGCATACCAGTAGGTACTTCAGAAAAAATAGGCTTGAGATAAATCAAAAAGTCTGAAATAAATCATACTCTAGTCATTCCAGCTCAGCCTTGGAACTGTCCCCTGCCTCTGTATGGTAGGCAGAAAGGAGGCTGTAAACTTGGTTTAAAAACAAACAACAACAACAAAAAACCTCAGGATCTGGTAAGACTTTTCAGACCTAGGATGAAGTTGTTACGAGTAGAACTAAGATTATCAAATCTACTTTTGTGGAAGGGGATTGAGATCTTCCACAGGAGACATGTAGAAAATTTTCCCTTTTTCAGAATGAAGTGACTAAGTAAAGGTTTCCCTAAGCTACTTTGATCTCCAATACCCAAATTATTGCATACATATTCATGAGATCTAAACAGGAATCAAGAAGGTAAGGGTCAATACAAAGCTGAAAATTGTCGTAAGGATCACAGAAAGCAATATATTCTAAAATGCCAGGAAATTATAATGCAAATACATATACACACATCTATCTATCTACATATACATAAATATATTGAGTTACTGTTTTATTAATGTGTATTCTAATAAATTAATATTATATGAAGAAGGAATATATAATTTCCCATCTATTAAAGGTACTCTACTTTATAAAACTTTTCAAAATTAACATATTTTAAATGTTTGTATTAAAAAAGGAATAGGCATTTTTCAGGCTAGCCTTCATAATAGAACTTTTTGTGATATTAATAAATACATAACTATAATAAAATGCAGTTAATATTAAGGTCTTTTCTTTTAAAAGTCTACATAGAAAAGTAATAACCTACTCACTGTATTATGTACTAAGAAATTAAAACTCCTAGGTCACATGTATACTGCAGAAAATTTTTTCACAGTAAATCTTGTAAGTCATTCAGTCCAGCAAAAGAAGTTGAAAGGGAACAGCGCTGTAAGGAAGCAGTTAGTGTAGTTATCTATCCAGGTTCCAAGTTTTATTTGATTTCATTGTTTCCAAGTTCTAGGCATTTTTGAAATAAATGGCTAGAATGAGATTTCAAGAAGAATATGAAACCAATATTATTTAGTGTGCTTTTCTTCACTGGTAATTGCTGGAGTTCATTCTGTATTTCAAATGTCTTTTTTATTATTTATATTTATTTTATTATTTATTTTATAAACTGTTAGTAGAATTAGGAGAAAAGATGAAGTTTTTAAATGCCTGAGTCAACAGTTGAAAAATATGAAAAGGAAAATGAGAAGAGATGAGGTAACATATTTGTCAGAGTGTTAAATTGAACTCAACACAAGTTATAGATCTGATTCATTCCTAAATTTACTAATAGTCAGAGGATATGGGCTATAGCAAAGCACATGCTCCGCATTCTTCCCTTCAAGAGGTATGAAACAGTGCAGCACCCTAAAAAAGTCCTTCTATTCCACATTAGCACATGTTCTAGTTTATATTTAACATGCAGAATTTTAAGCAACGCATGCATAATGTTGCTTGAGCAGAGGAAGCCATTTTGGTTATGGAACATCTTTAAATTATTCTATTGATTATACATCTTACATGACAAATATTCACCATTCATGACTCCATAATTCCATCAATTCAGGTTTATTTACAATAAGCCGCGCAGACAGACCAGGTACATCCTGCTTATAGTGCTGGTATAAAATTGGCGGAATGTCACATTGTCAAACTATACTCACGCAAATTGTAGATTTTACCCAGTACCAAGTTTATTAATGTTTGGTAGCACACAGATGTTAGCAAAACACAGACCAAGCATTTTTCCCATGGAGGATTCCAAGATTGTCAACACAGCTTCCTGGATTCTTTTCTCTCTCAAATTTCAGTAGATTCTGTTTTAGATTTAACATAAGGTTTAGAGCAGTGCCTGCAGATAAATTTTGGTGCGGAACACCTTCAAAATTTATATCCTATTAATTACATGGGTGTGTAACGTTCTCCTCCCCAACCTTCCATAGATCCATTAATTCCAGATTTATTTACAATAATAACCAAGGATATCCTGATAAAAGCACTTTCTAGATGAAGACTCACTGTCCGTTACCTTTCTCCCAGTAAATAGTATCAGTGTGTTTATCAGCAGGGTCCATCAATAGCATATCTACAAGGGGATTTGGCTCATCATCCCTTTCTTTCCAGGGTATTGCCAGTAAAAGAAATTGTAGGCTAAAAGCCTATTGCTAACCCTTCCTTCATAAGAAAATACTGCAAAGAATATTGTCTTTGAATATTTCATAAGCACTTAATTTTTTAACTTAGATACAACAAGAATAATAAATAGTAAAGAGCATAAAGGGAGCATCATGACATTCATAACTAATGTAGGTTCCCCTGCATCTTAACTAATACATTTATCAAGGTTTAGAAGATCTATGAGGAACATGATTACAGTAATACAGTAAGAATTGTCTGGTTCCTACTAACTGGATAAATAGGAAAGTTCTTTCCTCTTTTATCAACCCAGTATGTTTGAGGCCTAACTTGTCTCCCTGCAGCAGAAACTGAGCTCAGATAACTTATTCTTTCATTTGGAAGTAAAGTGGTCCTGTCACTGAACCTGGACCGTGACTCAGATTGGCAAACTGATTATGGAAATGGTGATTGCATTCTGGCAAGATCTATCCCAATAACTGATGAATAATTTCTTCATTTTTCTTTATGCTCTGTCTTTATAGTGCTGTTAGTCCTGATTCTTGGAATAACCCAGTGATGATGACCCTCACCAAAAGCAGATCCTTCACTTCATCCTATGCTGTTTCTGCAGCTAACCATGTAAACTCAAAAAAGCCAAATCGACCAGGTTAGTAATATGTTGGGAAAAGAGTTCATACTCACTGAGTGTGTAGTCATGGAATAAACTAAATCTTAAGTGGTGAAACAAGATTCTGAGGATCCATACTTGGATGTGTTTAGTTTGACTGTTCTAAGAAGAAAAAGCCTCAATAACTAATTAGTTCCTTAAATTTCCACTTTATGTGATGATATAGATTCTTTCAAGTTTGCTATGCTAGATACCCTGTCTTAAACTTACTGGATGAGTAGGAAATCAGTGTCACCATTTACGATAACCTCTGGAAGCATCATCTTATAATGTAAAAGCTAATGATGTACTTCCCAAATTTCAGTTTTATTTTTAGTGTTTGTTAAAATTATCTTTCAGGAGTTCAAGGGAATGCTTCATTTACTCTAATTTACTAGTTTTTTCAAAGCAACTCTTTATGCCCCTCACCCCCTCATATATATATGTGTGTGTATATATACACACACACATATAAGGCTTAATGAACATTACCAAAGAGCAGAGAGGACCAGATAAGTCTTTGGAAAACCAAATTATTTTTAATGGTGACTGTCAATGATGCAGTCCTAACAGTATCATACTTTCTGGAGGAAGATTTAAGCGAAGTTAGCACTTAAATGATTCCAAGCCTTCAGTGTATATATATATATATATATATATGTATATATATATATATATATATATATACTGAAAGGAAGAGGTATTTAAATTTGGAGAAAATACAGTTCAGGATCTTTGAGAGCCCTTTGGAAAAGCCCACAGGTCAACAACCAAAAGACCCACCATTACAGTGGGCAGGAGGTTTTCCTTGCCTTAAAGTTTGCTACAAAATGAAATTTGATGTGATTTCTCCCATCTGGGATGATATCTGGGATCTTTCTAGATTTATATAGATTTCTTTGATAGATTTAGATCAATATCTAAATACTGATATCAAAATTAAGAGCAGTAAAATTTCAGGTAGGAAAGTGAATGATTTAGATAAAGAATACTTCATTTAATCAGAATCTGTGCTGACTCAAAACTGGAATATAGTTTGGGGCGCCTGGGTGGCTCAGTCGTTAAGCGTCTGCCTTCGGCTCAGGTCATGATCCCAGGGTCCTGGGATCGAGCCCCACATCGGGCTCCCCGCTCCACGGGAAGCCTGCTTCTCCCTCTCCCACTCCCCCTGCTTGTGTTCCCTCTCTCGCTGTATCTCTCTCTGTCAAATAAATAAAATCTTTAAAAAAAAAAAAACTGGAATATAGTTTTTGTCTGATTCTGTTGCCAGATTGCCCCCTCCTAGAATCTCACTTGAGAGTCTGGGGTATTTATTATGACCTCTTCTTCTTGGAATGTTCTGACTCGAAGTTTTTACCTCTGAGCACTGTAGAAAACTCTAATGAGATTTTCAGTAGCTTCCTGCTTATGTTCTTAATCATCTGCCTTTATACAGCTTAAGAATTTTCCAAATGGCTCCAGGGAAAAACCACCCCCTTCTCACTGGGCTGTTAGATATTCATGTTCTGGCTACCATGGCGGCAGTCCCAAACTCCAGTTTTCGTGTCATTAGCCTCGTGACATTGCTAAAATTTCTGCTGACTTGCTTCCCTAATAGCTGCATCCTTCTGCCTAGATTCTTAGCCTTTTGCTCCATGCTAATAATGGTCAGTAAATAATACTGTGAAGGGAAGAACAGTTCATAGGACTTTGGCTCACCCTTTTGGGGGTATCTTATTTCTGCTCTCTCTGGGAACCTAGTCCCTCTGAATTGTTTTGCCTTGAAAGCTTTTTTTTTAAGTCAACTTTTCTTCTTCTTGAAGAAGCATGGATTTATTATAAACTACCACATCATAGCCAGAAGCAGAAGTCCTCAAAATGGCGACGAGTCTATGAGGGTTAGAGAAATGGTACTCACGTTCATTCCACTAATATTTCAGGACACCACCTTGAAATATAAACTTTTCATTTTAGAGGAAGTACAACTCTTCTGTTGTTTCTTACCTCTAGAAAATTTAGTACTTTCTTTCCCCTTTGATCATCTACTTTATGTTGGTGACTCTTTCTTGGAATCATTTAAGTGCTAACTTAGCTTAAATCTTCCTCCAGAAAGTATGGTACTGTCAGGATTGCATCACTGACAGTCACCATTAAAAATAATTTGGTTTTCCAAAGACTTATCTGGTCCTCTCTGCTCTTTGGTAATGTTCATTAAGCCTTATAACTTAGAAGTTATTAATGACCTGAGAAATAGGATTGTGGTTTCAGTCAGGGCCAAGAACAGGACAATGTGGGCAAATACTTAAACTGGGTGGCCCTAAGGGCAAATGCAGATTACCTCAGTAATACGGAGACTCATCTGGGACTCCATCAAGATGGAAAGCACCACCATTTAAGGGCCATGAGACTTCAAACAAATGGCAGCTTACAACCAAGATCACTAAACACCATGAGATAGAAACAAACAACAAACAAAAGCAACTTTACAGATCTCTAAAATGGTTGAGATATTTAAATGCTAAAATATTTACATACTTTAATTCTAAAATATACAAATATTTAAAGAAAAATATGTCATAAAAAGTAACAGCAATGAGAGAAGACGTAATTGCAGAGCAGCTAAATATAACTTTTGGAAATGTAATCAAGGAAATACTATAGGTTAAATGGAATAATGGACTCCTGGAGGGAGAAATAGTAAACTGGGGAGCAGAGAATGTGAAGAAATTACCCAGAATGTGGCATAGATGAGAAACAGGAAGATGTAAAAGATTTTTTAAAAATATAAGAAAGATCCAATATAATATAATCATAGTTTTAGTAGAGGATAGGGGATATAAACTGAGGAGAAGCAGAGTAAAGGAAAAAAAAAATTTACACATAGACACAAAATAGCAAAACTACACAACACCAAATTAAAAAAAAAAAAAATCTTACAGTCAGCCAAAGAAAAAGGAAATTTCAGAGAACACAGGTCAGTCTGAGAGCAGAACTGTCTAATATAAAGGGCATCAGAACACAGTAGAATCACTTTCTTCAAAGTTCTGAGAGAACGTAATAGCCTGAAATTGTGCATCTTGCACATCTTTCTCACAGCAATATAGGAATGAACTAAGACATTTTCAGAAAGTCAAAACTTTACCACCTGCCAAATCTTAACTGAAGGAGTTTATGATGGATGTATTCAAGAAAGAAAAGTAGTAGCAGAGAAGAGGTCTGAGACCTAATAAAAATAGTAAATAAATTTGAAAACCGTGAGTTTATCAAACAAATATTATAGGCAGAAATCATAACATTTCTAGATTTGTAGGTATTTTTATTTTTTACTTCTAAATTTTTTTAATTTTTAAAAATTTTCTTTTTTTTTTTTTTTTTTTAGAGAGAGAGAGAGAGCGTGAGCAGGGGAGGGGCAGAGAGAGAGGGAGAGAATCTTAAGCAGGCTCCATGCCCAGTGTGGCCGACCCCAATGTGGGGCTCAATCTCATGACTCTGAGATGATGACCTGAGCCGAAAGAAACAGTTGGACGCTTAACTGACTGAGCCACACAGGTGCCCTGGTATTTTTTTCTTTTTAATTTTTAAGGAAAGAATTAAAATATCAAACATAATATGTAACTCAAGGGATGAAATATGAATTTCAATGTTCTATGTTCTTGTGGGAACTGAGGCATAGAAAGTAAGTTGTCCAAGCTCACACAATTAGTCCTGAATCCTTTCTTTTGTTCTAATGATTTTATACTAGAAAATATTGAGGACAACAAACTGAAGTAATTTAAAATTAGGATTTTTTTGGTCCTGTCCTTGACCAAGTACATGATAATGGAAGGATTTGGTTTTGTGTCTCTCAGTTCCTTCATTTAGGTAAGAAAATTAAAATTATTAAAATAACCAACATAGGGCGCCTGGGTGGCTCAGTTGGTTAAGCGACTGCCTTCGGCTCAGGTCATGATCCTGGAGTCCCTGGATCGAGTCCCGCATCGGGCTCCCTGCTTGGCAGGGAGCCTGCTTCTCCCTCTGACCCTCCCCCCTCTCATGTGCTCTCTATCTCATTCTGTCTCAAATAAATAAATAAAATCTTTACAAAAAAAATAAATAAAATAAAATAACCAACATGGTAAAGTCAAGAAGCTGAAAATTGTGCTGGTTTTGGCAGCACATACACTAAAATCGGTGTACAAATATTGAATCATTGTACACCTGAAAGTAACATGCCATGTCAATTAAAAAAAAGGACCTGAAAATTATAGTTAGTGCATTCCCTGGAAATAACGGGGCAAATAATGGAATGGGCATGAAGAACAGCCTCATTTTTCTGTGTCCTACTCTTCAATTCATACAACTGTAGCCAAGAAGGAACGAACTGTAAAAGAAAAAAAAAAAAATGTCTGTGTAACATACCCCAAAGGCAGATGATAGAAATTAGAACAGGCATGGTGAGAGCCTCACTCATTAAGTACATAAGGTATCCCCATCGTGATTACTTGGGAGGGGATTTTGCATTGTGACATATTTAGACTGCTGTCACAGCAGAGCTAAACGTTTATAAAATAACCTATATCGTATGCATGCTGAATTCAACTAATCAAATCCCTGAAAGTCTGCCAAAAGGGAAGAAAGCCCATCAAGAATCAGAGCTGAAATTCTGTTACAGTTCTTCCTGATCCGATGGGCTCTGCTGTTTTGAATCCTTTGTTTTTCCTGCAGTGATGGCATGTTGGTGCTGTTTGGGCTAAGTAGGTGTGCTGTGTTTGATGTGGTTGACTGTGATGTCTATGATGTGGAAGGGAGCCAAGGAAAGCCTCTTTCTGTGGCAAAGAGTATAAGGAAGCGGAACCTAAATAAAGTGTGAAGGGAGCTGGAGGAAAGTAAGAAGCCATGGGCAAAAGAGGTTAGGGGGATGCAAGCATAGAGAATAAACACAGGTACACATTTACACAGGTAAATGGCCTGTTTCCAGAGGGGACTCATGAAATCTGTTCTTTGCACAAGGCAAGTGAAACAGTGTATCCTCTAGCTCAATCAGCATTAATTTAAATAGTTGAAACACACCCAATTATTATGCAATTGTGAATATGAAATAAATGGGTAAAATCACATAGGAGTCCTTTGATTAAAGTGTAAAAACAGGATATTTAAATATAATTTACATTTTTTCGGGCGCCTGGGTGGCTCAGTTGGTTAAGCGACTGCCTTCGGCTCAGGTCATGATCCTGGAGTCCCTGGATCGAGTCCCGCATCGGGCTCCCTGCTCGGGAGGGAGCCTGCTTCTCCCTCTGACCCTCCCCCCTCTCATGTGCTCTCTCTCTCTCATTCTCTCTGTCCCAAATAAATAAATAAAATCTTTAAAAAATAATAATAAATAAATAAATATAATTTACATTTTTAATCTTGCCTTTTTATTATGAGCCACTGACAATGCAGAGCTGCCTTTGTCATTCTGCTTTTTAAAACTCCTCCAGTTTATACTTACTGCATTTGCAGTAGACCCTTCCCAGATTCTTTTAATTTTTATAAGATTCTTATAATCCTCTTAGAGTGATTACAGATCTCTCTACACCTGCAAGTTAAACTGAGTGTTTCCTACAGAGAATTTGAAATGAGAGAGAACTTTAATTATGGCACTGTGTGTGTGTATGGGGGTGTTTTGTGTTTCTTTTTGCATTCTCCATACAGTCGATACATTTTCTGTTTTGGAAAAATATTAGGGCTGTCCATTTTACTGAGGACATAGAAAAGAAACATGCATTTATTAGACATGCTGGTTCCTTTCTTGTTCAATTAAAATTAAACTGAGAGAGTTTTACAGAACAAAACAGATGGATTCAATTAAATAATTTTCCTCCAGTATTGTTTATCATCTCCCTTTAATTGTCCATAGTTCCTAGTGTCTTGACACATTTTCTCATGCTCTCAGAAGCAAGGAATTAAAGACTGAATTATTCAAAGGAGTTGGTATTTTAGAATTTTCAAGTTACATTTTAAATTTTTTTATTTCTAAAATGCTTTGATTTTAAGTATTTTTACATTAGGGTAGTTTGAGTCATTCAGAAATTTATATTTTATAAGCTATGTCTTTTTCCTAGAGTCTCTTAAAATTACTAAAATACGAAGTGATAAATAAAATTGAGAGAATACATATTTATTTGAATCCTCCCCCACCACGTGTGTGCGTGTGTAAATGTGTGAATGTGCAGCATGAAATTGGATGAGACTCCAAAGCTCATAAAGTTAATCCTTCTAACTTTATACATGATTACATTTAAAACAACCTAGAATATAACCTGTTCTTGAAGACTTGCAAAAAGGGTATTTCTCCCGTTTCCTTGGAATATCCTCTTCCTGCATCTGAGATCATTTTATTTGTAGTGTATCCTGTCTAGAAATAGCGTATATGGTTATTTTCAGCACTTAACATCTCTCTTTCTACTGGAAGACTAACAACATAAATATGTACCCATTTTCTGTAGCATTCCTAATGCTCTCTGTTTTAAAAACTTCAAGATAATATACACTGGATGAAACAGTAGTTTGGTTTGGGAAAAAAGGAATTTATATGCTTAGACCTTTATCTTCTCACCTACAGTATAAAAATATCCCTGCTTTTACCCCCAGTTTTATTGAGAAATAATTGACATACATCACTGTATAAGTTTAAGGCATACAGCAAGATGGTTTGATTTACATATATTGTGAAATTATTACCACCATAGGTTAAAACAACATCCATCTTCTCATTATAGATATAATAAGAAAAGAAAGACAAGAGAAAGAAAAAATGTTCTTCTTGTGATTAGAACTCATACAGTTTACACTCTTAATGACTTTCCTGTATACCATACAACAGTGTTAGCTGTAGTCTTCATGTTGTACATTACATCCCTAATAGTTATTTATCTTATAACTGAAAGTTTGTGCCTTTTGATTCCTTTCCTCTAATTCCCCTTTCCCCCACCCCCTGCCTCTGGTAACCACAGTCTGATCTCTTTTTCTGTGAGTTTGGTGTTTTTGTTTTTGTTTTAAAGCTTCCACATGTAAGTGAGAACACAACAGTGTTTGTCTTTCTCTTACTTACTTCACTTAGCATTTACCACATTAGCATAGGATTTCCTTACTTTTTTATGGCTGAATGATATTTAATTATACGTATGTGTGTGTATATATATACAACAACTATGTGTATTTATATAAAACAACTTATTTATCCATTCATCCATTGACGGACACTTAGGTTGTGTCTTGGCTTTTGTAAATAATACTACAGCGAACATGTGGGCACAGTTTTTTCTTTTTTGAGTTAGTGTTTTCATTTCCTTCAGATATATTTCTGGAAATAGAATTGCTGGATATTATGGTAGTTCTATTTTTAATTTTTAAAGGATCCTCCATACTGTTTTCCAAAGTGCAGCACCAGTTTACATTCTCATCAACAGTGCACAAGAGTTCCTTTTTCTCCACATTTATGCCAGCATTTATTTTTTGTCTTTTTGATGGTGGCCATTCTAAACAGGCATGGGTGATACCTCATCGGGGTTTGAATTTGCATTTCCCTGATGACTACTGATGCTGAGCATCTTTTCATGTACCCATTGACCTTTCATATATCTCCTTTGGTAAAATGTTTATTCAGATACTTTGTCCATTTATCTGGGTTGTTTGTTTGCTAATGAGTTATATGAGTTCTTCATATACTTTGGATATGACCTCTTATCAGATATATGGTTTGCAAGTATTTTTTCCCATTCCATAGTTTGTCTTTTCACTTTATTGATAGTTTCTTTTGTTGTGCAGAAGCTTTTTAGTTTGTAGCCCCACTTATTTATGTTTTGATTGTATTGCTTGTGCTTTACGTGTCCTATTCAACAAATCATTACCAAAACCCATGTAACTTTTCAGAGAACCACCTCTTAGTTTGATTAATCTTTTCTATGGTTTTCCTTTTCTCTACTTGATTTGTTTCTGCTCTATATTATTTCCTACATTTTGCTAACTTTGAGTTCAGTTTGTTCTTTAGTTCCTAAGATGTAGATTTAATTTTTTATTTGGGATCTTTCTTAAGGTAGGCATTTGTGCTATGAACTTCCCCATCAGGACTGCATTTGCTGTAGCCCACAATTTCTGTTATGTTGTGTTTCCATTTGTCTTAAACTTTTTTTTTTTCTTTTTCATTTTTTTCTTTGATCCATTGATTGTTCAGGAAGCTATTGTTTAATCTCCCTGTGTTTGTGAATTTTCCAGTCTTCCTCTTGTTACTGATTTCTAGGTTTGTATTATTGTGGTCAGAGAAGATACTTGGTATGATTTCAATCTTTTTGAATTTGCCAAGACTTGTTTTGTGGCCTAACATGGTCTATCCTAGAAAATGTTCTATGTGTGCTTGAGATGAATGTGTATTCTGCTATTGTTGGGTGGAGTATTCTATATATGTCTGTTGGGTCCATTTGTTCTATAGTAGTTGTGCAGATTTGCTGTTTCCTTATTGATTCTCTCTCTGGTTGATCTATCTATTGTGGACAGTGGGGTATTAAAGTCCCCAGCTATTACTGTATTACATTTTATTTCTTCTTATAGCTCTGTTAGTTTTTGCTTTATGTATTTAGGTGCTCCAATGTTGAGTGCATAAATATTTATAATTGTTATATCTTCTTGCTGCAGTGACCCTTTTCTCATTATAGATATTTTTTGTTCTTTTTACCGTTTTTAGTTAAAGTCTATTTTGTCTGATATAAGTATTGCTACTCCTGTTTTTTTGGGTTAACATTTCCTTGAAATGTCTTTTTTCTTCCCTTTCAGTCTATTGCGTCTTTAAGGCTAAAGTGAGTCTCTTTAAGACAACATGTTGTTGGATCTTCTTTTTTTATCCATTCAGCCATTCTGTGTCTTTTAATTGGAGATTTTAATCTGTTTACATTTAAAGCATTTATTGATATAGATAGGATAGGGACTTACTATTGCCATTTTGTTCATTGCTTTCTGGTCGTTCTGTAGATGTGTTGTTCCTGTTAGTGGTGTCATATTCACCTGATTTTTTGTGATCTTTGATATCTTATGTTGGTATCTACGCATTTGAGTGATCAGGTTTCTTTTCCAGACTTTGCGGAGACAGTTCTTCACCAGTCAGCTCAGTTTGTTTCTAGGCGTGCCTCCGGATAATGTCCTTAGGCAGGTAGGGCCTACCCTTGCGTCTATTTTTGGGTGAGGCAAATGTTCAAGCTCTAAGGTTGGGAGTCAGGGGGTGTGCCACTGGCTAAGAACAGTTGGACGGGGCTGCTGGCTTGGTTCCCTACCCACCTGAAACTGTAGGTTGGGCTCTGCAGTGCCTTGATTCTCTGGTCAGGCTTACCAGATGGTCAGGACTGGTACTGTATTCAGTAATAGCACGGTTATGAATCAGTTTCCCTGCCCTGGCAGGGACCCAAGAGCTGTGCAGCTTGTTGTGTGGGGACCTGAATCAGGCTGGATTGTGCATTGAATTCTCTAGTTCCATGAGGCCATCAGTTTTGCTCTGAAGATGGGAGAACCCACAGGCTGTGCTCTCTGTTCAAGTGCCATTGTACATAAGGCTATTGATGGGTTATGAAGCTTCCCAGGTGCTCTGGTTAGGTTCCCTGGTCAGACAGGCTATAGGTTGTATCGGTAATGAGTGGGGCTACAAGTTAGATTCCCTGCCTGGGCACAGCAGGAGAAGCAGCTCTAAAGCCAACAAAGCTGGTTGTTTGTTGTCTTAACTTAAGCTGACCCACACCCCAAGCTCCTTTACCAAACAGGCCTTTGTTCTGAAAGCCATCACCTGCCCATCTTTCAGTTCTAGTGCTGCTAGACCACACAGCTTCCAGGAGTTGGTCAGCTGGGGCTAAAAGACACTCTGCTGTGGGTGGGGCTATGTCTCAGCTCCCTGCTGGGCAGGAGGGGGAGGGGTCACTCCAGCTACTTTCTGTTTCCCAAACAGGTTCTCAGGTAGACAGGGGCTAGGAGCTACCCTCAGCCTTAGCTCTGAATTAATCCCCCTGCCGGTACATAGGATGGGGACACTCCACACCCTATACTGGCTTTGTTCTGGGTGTTCCACGCTGCCCTCCCCCTTCTTGGCTCAAGGACCGCTGGACCTCACAGCTTCTGGGAATTGTCACCAATCCTTTTGGTCAGATGGACCTGAGAGACACTCTCCACAGTGGGTGAGGCTATGATTTACCTCCTTGCCTGGGTATGAGCATACTGGGCTATAGGGCTGACAAAACTCCTTGCTTAAGAATCTGAATCAGACAGATCTGTACCCACCAAGTTCACTGATCAGTGTGTGCCTCCAACTTGGTTCTGCAGATGAGCAGCGCTGCTGGTTGAGATTACTATTTGGGCACTGCAGGTATGAACTTGGTCTGCCAAGATCTATGTCCTGGTTGTTGCAAACCCCTATCCCTTTATCCATCACAGTCAGATTCCCAGTGGTGGAACCTCACAGATGCCCCTGTAATCCCCATGGTGTAGATCAGAATAGGGACTCCTACAAAGCAACCCACAATTTTTTGGGGGGGGATGCTGGTTATCCTCTTGGGTATCCTCAGAGGCTCAGGGGAGACTTCTCCACGCAGTGTTGTGCTGGCTGGGGGTGCGGCAGTGTGGTCAACTTGTGGTCTCTTCTCTTACCCTTCTAATGCAGTCTGTCTTGGTCTCTGTGGTGCAGGGGCATGCTTCAGCCTCACCCCCATGTTCCAGGACTCTCTCAGTGGTGTCTTGTTCTTGAGTAGTTGTTCGTTGCTCTTATGAGGGAAAGCTAAGTTGGGCACATCCTATGTTGCCATCTTGGTGACTGAGAGCAAATATTCCTCTTTTCATAGTTGTTGCCAAGACTCATGCTTGTTAAAAGTGTTCAAAGTATGTAGACTAACAGTACTACAGAAGCAAAGTGCTTTTCCTCTGTTACAAGGTTTATTTTAAATTTCATCCCAGGCAGTAAGTTTGGAGTCTTAAGGCCTGCTATTTGTTTAAATTTAGTTAATCCATGAGTTCCAAGAACTCTAATCATTGAGGGGATTTTTAAATTCATATTTAAGAGTGAATTGCATTTCTCTGAGACTATCAGCTGGCAGCTACGAAGAATTAGCAACGAAAAAATCACTTCTCTCATAAATTGCCTTTAGAAAATGTGTTGTGTTAAGACAGATATAGAGACTGTTCCCATAGGCTTTGATCTATTAAAAAAAAAAAAGTAGAAGACTTTCAAAAATTCACAATTAACTATCAAAATAATTAAAGAATTGCCTGAAGCAATGCCTATCAGAAGTCTCTTTTTCAAAATAAACAACAATTAAAGGTCTTGCCTTGGCCTCTCAGCCCTCTACAGCCTTGTCCAGCAGCTTCTCTGGCCACGTTCCCTGCCCCTCTTTCCCTTTCGCTAAACTGCACCCACACTGACCTCCCGATTAACCCTCTGACACCCTCCAGGTGGGTCCTTCTTTCTGGAACATGCTTCCCCCAGTACTTGTCTAAATGTCTTATTTCACCAAGCCTCTGTTCAAATTTTACCCCTAGAGCATTTCTGTTCTCTGTTCTATATTCTCTACAGTATTTTTCTTTAGACACTTATAAATACCTGGGTTTCTTTTCTTTTCTTTTTTTTATTTAAATTCAATTAGCCAACATATCGTAGTAGTACATCATTAGTTTCAGATGTAGAGTTCAGTAATTCATCAGTTGTGTATAACACACAGTGCTCATCACATCACGTGCCCTCTTTAATGCCCATCACCCAGCTACCCCATCCCCCCACCCACCTCCCCTTCCACAACCCTCAGTTTGTTTCCTGGAGTCCAGAGTCTCTCATGGTTCGGCTCCCTCTCTGATTTCTTCCCATTCAGTTTTCCCTCCCTTCCCCTATGATCCTCTGTGCTGTTTCTTATATTCCTCATATGAGTGAAACCATATGATGATTGTCTTTCTCTGATTGACTTATTTCACTTAGCATAATACCTTCCAGTTCCATCCATGTGGATGCAAATGGTAGGTATTAATCCTTTCTGGTGGCTGAGTAATAGTCCATTGTGTATCTTTTCTTTTTATCCTTCCTTCTCCTCCTTTCTCTTTTTCCTTCCTTTTCCTCCTCTTCCACCACTTTTTTAAGTTTCTAACTCCTCCAAGAGAATGGAAGCTCCATGACAGCAGGGAATGTGTTATTGTCACCATAGTATCCTTAGTCTCTGGAAGGGGGCACACAATCAATATTTGTTGAACAAAGAGATCATTACTCTGTCAGATAACTTTCTTTATACAACGTTGCACCCTCAGCCCATTCCTTAATGTTGACACTGCTTTCCTAAGATTATCTGAAGACCCAATTGGCCATAATCTAACAAATAGTCTGTATTAGACTAGCCCTTTCCTACCTTTTTCCATCAGAGCCTGATGTGTTATTTGTAAAATAATATGTGTGAATACAATAATGTTACGGGGCAGTGGAGAAATGGGAAGGGATTTAGAACTTGATGAAAATTTTATTTCCTTCCTTTTGTAAAATTACAATGAAATCTAATTATAAAATATTAGAGATAATATTAAAAATTGAATGTATTCTGAAGCTTCCAAATAAAATATTCAAAAAAAATTATAACCATTAGTACTTCACAGGGCGCCTGTAACCCACTTTGTTGCGCACAATGATAGGTTCTTTGGGAAACGCTGAGTTAAGAATTTAGTGGGGGTTGTTTTTGTTTTGTTTTTTGAGTTGTTTTTTGTTTTTTTGGTTTTTTTTGGTTTAGGACATTATGTACAAGTGCAGGTTTGTCAGTATCTTTGGTAAAACAGCTAAATCTTTTCAATAGAAATAGAAATCAAAATGAAAACCATTAGTTGTGCCATTATAAAGTGCAATGCGAATGCTGCCTAGCAGATGATAGATTTTTCTTCCTCCTTGGACAGTGTCTGAGAGCAGTATGGGCTAAAACCACTTTCATTAAGAACAGCTGGGCTCACTCCATATTCTCCTACTTATTAGCACTGTGACCCTGGGAAGGTTCTTTACCTCTCTGCATCTGAGTAGTTTCATTTACGGATGAAGGCAAGGGATTGATCTTTCCATCGGGAATCAACAATACAAATATTGAGCAAAGGAATAGGAGGGCTGCCAACCTCCAGACTTATCAAAGGAAGAGCAGGATTTCTCATCTGGTACAACAAAACAAAAGAAAGAACGGTGCCAGCAAGAAACGTAAAAATTACAAAAGCCCTTCAGCAAGCTTAATATTCCTTTCAGTGGACCAGAAAATCTCTGGGTGTAACAAATAAAACTTCTGAGAGAACTGGAGGTTGGAAGCAAACTCAGCCAGCTGCCAGTTCCCCACACATATTATCTGATGATGGGAGAGCTGCCGGCTATGCATTTTCCCCCCAAGTGGTGAGAAATAGAAAACAATGAATGATTTCATTTCATTTGCCTTACAGTAGTTTGTTGGGCCCTACAATGCTGAAAACCAGTAAGCAATGGCTGTTCAGAAGATAGAGCGCTCTTCAGTTTTAAGTGCGGGCTGCCTTCTCTGTGTTTGGGAGAGCGGAACTTCAAAAGATCTCGTCCTTGTACTCGAGTATCAGCACTTTGAAATCTAAGCCAGTTTTCTGTAAAATTTTCACAATCAAGAGTAAACACGGTTTGGCACAGATACCAACACTTAAAATTTAGGCTTGAGCCCTATTGTTTAATCTGAAGCGGATTGTCTTCCATTTTTAAATGTTTTCTTCAGAAATGACTCTGCTCAGAGCCCTGTTTCACACAAATAAGGTAGTTCCACCGAGAATGTTGATGGTTACTCAAGGTAATTGCCTCTCAAAAATCTATCTTCTTTATATATTTTAATTATTGGATACCTGCCAAACTTGGCTAAGATAAGTTAATGTTTAAAACAATAGCAGATCCTGTGACTGCTAAAAATTTCACAACCTAGGAGAAGGCAAGCACACGAGGAAATTTTAATTATTATCATTATGTCAGAATGACAAGAAGAAACAAAAATGGGAGGAGAAAATAATAGCCTTCTGTCCTGAAGTTACTCCAGGACACCAAGGCTTCAACTGGATTTGCCAACGTTGCCACTGATTTTTTTATGATGATTCATCCTTCGCCTTTCATGCCGTGGAGACACCCCCCACTGTACACCTTGTCTCCAGATGGGGGCAGAGAGGGTCAGCTCCCCACCCAGCCTGAGTACTCATGTGGTCCTGATGGAGTAAATGGGGGTCCAAGGTGAAGTTTAAGAGTTACAATCTTGATTTTGAAAAAAAATTTGACTTAGTGATTTAAAAACTCTTTTTCTTTCTAGGTGCCCTAGCTAAAATTTCACCTCTTTCATCGCCCTGTTCCTCACCCCCCCAAGGGACTCCTGCCAACAGCCCAGTCAGCAAAATTTCTGCAGTGCGGTTTCCAGAATCTGCCAACACGACTGCCAGACAAGGCCTAGGTTCTCACAGGGCATTAACTTATACTCAGAGTGCCCCTGACCTGTCTCCTCAGACCCTCCCTCCACCTGTTATATGTAGCAGGTAAGGATTTTACATTGTTAACTGGTATTTAACCCGTCCGAAAACTATGATTAGTGTTCCTCTTAGGAACACTCACCACCAGTCCGCACAGCTCTGTACAGGTAGGTTTGCCAAAGAAGTTGACAGGAAAGTAAGTATAGGATAATATGATTTGTCTTGAGTAGAAACTTGCTTTTTCCATGGTTTCCTGTTAATAAAAAGCTTAGAGTCCATAGAGCCCATAAAGCTAACCTTTGGAGATGATAGAAAAACACGTAGTTGTGTATGTCCTCTGCTTACTAATGGAGAATGCATAAAGCATATAATTAAAAATCATATCAAGTAATTTAACATATTCTGTTGGAATATATTTTACTTGCTCTTCAGGGAGGATTTTATATCCATTTTAAGGATATTTTAAGTTTGCAATCCCCACTTTAAAAATGTGCAAATAGGGGCGCCTGGCTGGCTCAGTCAGAAGAGCATGCAACTCTTGATCTCGGGGTTGTGAGTTCAAGCCCCATGTTGGGTGTAGAGATTACTTAAAAATCTTAGGGGTGCCTGGGTGGCTCAGATGGTTAAGCATCTGCCTCTGGCTCAGGTCATGATCCCGGGGTCCTGGGATCGAGCCCCACATCGGGCTCCCTGCTCAGCGGGGAGCCTGCTTCTCCCAGACCAGTGTACTGGTCTATCACTTCTAAATAGAATTAGAAATAGGAAGTGATGTCTTTTCACAGAGGATAAGAAAAAAAGGCGTCGCATCGCAGGAGTAGTTATTTTGCCAACATTGTCACGAAGAAGGAAATCCCTCCTCTTAACTGATTACCATATTGTTGTTCTCTAGTAATAGCTTCATCTTGAAGAGTTGATTTTAAAGCATTACAGTATTCTTTTAACTAGAAGAGTTAAGTATTTTTACCCTAAGTGTAGTCATGAGAGTGCCTTGAACAAAATTCTGTCTCTTGGCTAAGGTTAATGAGGATAACCGTTTGAGTAAATGAGTTACATACAGCACCAGTTCACAGAGCTAGATTTGATTATTATATTCCGTTTTAAGCTTCACAGATACCATCTTCAAATCACTTAGTCATAAACTCTAAATGAACGCTCTTTCTTTTTCTAATCTTTATTTTTACTTGTTTTCTCTTTACAAATACTTTAAAAGGGAAAATCATTTTTGTTAGTTTATTTGTCCGGGCCAGACTAAAAAGTTATTTTACCATCCCAAAGTTATCCTGTTACCCTCTCTATGAGGACTGTTTTAATAAAATAATTTCTGTGGAATATTAATCCCATCTTTCCCCTCCCCCACACACAAAAAGCATGATCTGAGATCAGTGATTCATAACACACATCACTTTATTAAAAGCTCTGAGAAGTCCTGCAAAAGAAAACCTCTAGATTTTTGTCTCAGGTAGCATTTTCTGAATTTATCTGACCACAAAACCAATTTTTTTAGGTTAACACACAGTAATTGCCCATGGAGCAAGTGTGTGGTGGAACATCCTTAGGAAACATGTTTTTGTGGTATGCATCCCAAGCCAAGATGAAGCTCAGTGGAGTAATCGACATCAAGCACATCGGCTTCCAGCATTTCTAGGGAGACTCTCCCACCGTGGGCTCCAAACTTGTGGGAAATAAGTCGCCTAAAGAAAGCAGAGATGTTCCGAAAAGCTCTACCACTCCCACAGCTTTCCTCCACACAGTCTATTTTTTGTACTCTTAGAAGGAAGAATGTAATGGGATTTTTATAAAAGAGATTTTGGAGAAAAATAAGAGAATTTCACTGCCTACTTGTTCAGTAATGTTTATAAATCCTGTAGTGTGTCTTTTATTTGTTTGGGCTTTATAAATCTGTAATTCAAACCACGTTCTATTATTGCCTTCAAGGCAGCCACCCATGTAGGCACAGAGAGCTCCAGAAACACACGACTAATTATTGTGGTTTCCCCTGCTGAACTCGAAGGGTTTGGCGTTGAGTCCCAGTCTTCTGGCTTCTGTAATGTCTATGCAACAAGCTGTTTTTTTGGCATAAGAGGTAGTATATTTGAACTACTAATTTAAGTGTTCCTTTTAAGTATTATCTTGCAATGAAAATTCTTAAAACTAATAAACCCTCCATCTACCAAGTGTCACCCAAGAATGTAAGCCCATCATTTGTATCTGCTTGCTTTTTCCTTTGGTCCTGTCATTTTCTTTCGATTCCCTAAATCAAAGTGATGGGATCTCGTAATTAGAAATATTTTGCATGGGATGCTTCTCCACTTATGTTTAAGGCTTGAAAATAAATTTACTCAGGATGAAAATATTCTCTAACTGGCAGATGCTTATCTCTACAACACATATATAAGCACAAGTGAGGGAAAATAAAAGTGATGAGACATTTAATAAATTATAAATGATTTCATTTCTTTTCCTTTTAGAGTGAGTACTCTGTGGCTAAATAACAAACAAAAACCCTCTGAGACCCTTTGTAATATTAGGCAGAAGAAAAGAACCCAGAAGCAAAAGCTAGAATTAAAATCTAACCATGGAGTTCTGAACAAGATAAGTGAGAGAAGAAACTTGCCAGGCCATTTGTGGGGTTGCTTTTTAATTTATAAAGCAGTCAAAACTGTTGAGAAGACAGAAGTATCCTACCTCCTCTGATGTCCTCTGTTAAAGAGCTAGGACCCTCCAGTATGTTCATTTTTCTAGATGACTCACAGTATACCCCCTTGGCCTGTTTTTCTCAACTGGCATTCTGTGCAGTCAATTTTCCGTTCACTCTCTGTCACAATGTACCTCTACTTTGTTCATTTCCTTTGGGCCTTAGCAGGTGACTGATCAGTCGTGAAAAAGAAATTAATTTTTATTTTGTGGCAAAAAAGAAAATTAATATGCTGTCATTCTATTTCCACATATGCAATCTTAAAGGGCTCTTTGCACATAAAATGTCTTAACCCATGGAAATAAATCTAATAATGAGGCTTTTAGGGAGGTTGACAGGGAGTGCATTGGGGAAGATATTTTTGACTAAATATGCCTCGGCACCTCCAAAATCGCCACTATGAGCAGGTAGCAGATTATCCCAGGATTCTCTAAATAATGTAACAAAATTTGGCCTGTGGTTTCAAATGTGGCCTAGACTGTGGAGGAGGATGAGCGTTGAGTGAAGCTTCTGATCCTTTATATTGATTACACTCTCACCAAAAAGAAAACAGTCTCTCAGCATCTATGTATAAAGCAAAATGAATTTTTTTCTTATCAAATAAGTGGAAGGTGGAAACGTTTGATTATTATCTATCTTCATGTGAACATAGATGGTGTGTGCCTATGATTTTTTGAAAAAAGAGAATATACTTACAGCTCTTCCAATATTTCTCAGCTGTGGCAGACCATATCCTCAAGGGAATCCTGCTGATGGGCCCCTGGAGGGAAGCAGTGCAGCCATTCGGACACCAAGCAGAATGGGTAATTCTTTGGGTTCTGTTCCTCAAAATGGAAATCACTTTACTTTCCCCGCCCCCAATCAAAAAGGTAACATATGCTTCTGATTTTTTAGATGACAAATGTAAAAAGACAATGAAGGAAAGTAAAGTCATCCCTAATCCTACTACCTAAGAGTTCACCATGGGTACGATTTTGATGCAAAGCTGTCCAAAATGGTTTTAAATACCTATATGCAAATACATATATATTTTTAAATTAGATGTCATTTTATATAATATATAAAACTATACAGAAATGTCATTTTATCTTGGACACTGGAGGGTCATCCATTTTAGGATACTCTCTGAAGGTCTCCCTTGCAGACTGAGAAAATACCCTGCTTAGATCACTATAAGCATATAAAAATGTTTTTTCTTGAGGCACTATTATGGGGAGGTTAAGAACACAGGTGTCGGAGCCTGGTTTTATCCTTATCGGGCTACCAACTAATTTGTAATCTCTGTGCCTCTGTTCCTGCATTTGTAGATGGGGATAATAATAGTACCTCCCAAACAGGATTGTTGTAAGAATTAAATGACTTAAAACATGTAACAAAAACACTAATTCAGAAAGAGAGATGCACTTCTATGTCTATGGCAGCATTATTTACTAGAGCCAAGATTTGGAAGACACCTAATACATGATGGAATACTACTCAGACATCAAAAAGAATGAGATCTTGCCATTTGCGACAACATGGTTGGACCTAGAGGGTATTATGCTGAGCAATTTAAGTCAGACAGAGATAGAGGAATACCCTGTGATTTCATTTATATGTGGAGGCTAAAGAAATAAACAGAAACAACTTGTAACAAAGACAGTTGCCAGAAGGGAGGGGAGGAAGAGAATGGGCAAAATAGGTGAAGGGAATTAAAAGGGACAGGCTTACAGTTATAAAATAAATTGGTCATGGGGATGAAAGGAAGAGCATAGGGAATATAGTCAATAATATTGTAATAACTTTGTATGTTAACTACCCTTATGGGAAACATTGCATAATATATATAATTGTTGAATCACTATGTTGTACACCTGAAACTAATGTATGTCAACTATACTTCAATTTTTAAAAATCACATAAAGCACTTATAGTATCTGGGTCACTGTCAATAGTTCATGTTTGCTGCTATTACTATGATAATTAGTATTTTATTTTTATTGATGCAACTCTAGGGACTTCATTTTGTTAGTGCTGAAAGTTCACAAGGTAGAAAAACCCTGGCTTCTCTGAACTACAGACTTTAGAGTGATAACACTATGTAAGAATGATTCTTAATTATCTACTTCAGCAGTTATTGATACATACTCAATAAATATTGATTATTTGCCTATGAGAATGGTGTGCTGTGGCAATGTACAAAGGCCAAGAGACATAGGCAAGGAAAAATCAAAAGGAGAATTCTCTCTGATATTTTAGCATTCTGAAGACTCAGAATATTCCATTCTTTATGTTCCTGATCTTCTTTGACTCTACTGAGTCTGATACAATATGGGGAGTATTTCTTTATCACCATTGTGGTCTCACACAGAGCTATGACCTTTGAGTGTTCTTCATTTTTTCCTACAAATTCTGGGTTTGAAACTTGTCAATTACATTTTCATACTGTGTCTAATTCTTTTTTTAAGATTTTATTTATTTATTTGAGACAGAGAGAATGAGAGACAGAGAGCACGAGAGGGAAGAGGGCAGAGGGAGAAGCAGACCCCCTGCTGAGCAGGGAGCCCGATGCGGGACTCGATCCCGGGACTCCAGGATCATGACCTGAGCCGAAGGCAGTCGCTTAACCAACTGAGCCACCCAGGCGCCCTGTGTCTAATTCTTACATGAGAAAGATTGCATGAGAAAGATCGAAGAAAGAGGAGTCCTTGGAAAAGTCCTACAAGATACTCCTGGTGGCAATAGGCTACATAACAAAAGCCATTATTCACTAGCAACTTAAGAAAAATTAGATACTCAATGTATGAGGACATACAACAGTCATAGAACATCCAAAGCAACTGAGAAAGGAGAACAAAGTTAGAGGAAAGACATTACCTGACTTCAAGACTTAAGCTGCAGTAATCAAGATAGTGTGGTGCAGGCTTGAGGATCAGCAGATAGACCAATGGAATAGAATGGAAAGCTCCAAATCAGACCCACCTCTACTCTGAATTTTCAACAAAGATGCCAGAGCATTCCAGTAGGGTTGGAAAAAATGAATTTCACCCCCTACTCCACACCGTATGAAACATCATTCTGTGATGGAGCATAGACCTAAATGTAAAAGCTAAACCAGTAGGCTTCTGAAAGAAGATAGGTTTATGACTTAGGGGAAGGCAAAGATTGCATAGGAATCTTAGCAATAACCATACAGGGAAAAAAAAAAAAAAAGCTAGACTTTATCAACAGTAAAGAATATAGGAACTAGGATCAGATTTCGTGAGTTCAAATTCATGTGGCAAAATTTCAACAATTTACTTATCCTTTCTGTGCGCCAGTTTCCTTTCTGCATGTGAGGACATGAGTAATGCAGTGATGTGCAATAATACCTGCCTTGTAGGATTGTGTAGGTTTAAATAGGTTTGCTCAAATGAAGCACTTTTGTGCCATCCAGCACATGGCACTCACTCGGTAAACCATTCAGGCCCTTACTCAGCCATGAGAAGCTTCTTTTGAGGTCTTTGCTCCAGAAGCATGTTCTACAGACACTTGATAGTGCTTGATTGGGCCTTTAGTTCGCATGGTTTAGTGCTGACTGAAATGGGAGACGATGGAAGAGGCAGGTAAGAAAGAAAGCCACAGATTCCGAGGGATCAAGATTGGATACATAAGATCCCCCAGGCCCTTAAGCACATGCTATTATGCCATGTCCTACAGACCACTTAGTCCTTGGGTGTCAGCTCAACTTCTCCTCCCCATGTGCCCATTCTTGACTTAGCTACTCAGTGGTTTAGTGTGTTGGGAGATGCATAAAGGGAAAAGAAATACAAAGTTACAGGATTTTTAAAAAGTATAAACTGCTGCTGATCTAAGCATTATTACTGAGGAATTATTGAATGTCATATAAATCACAGATCATAATCCTATCTATTTCATTGGGTGAAAAAATGTCTACTTTTTCTGGGTGCCTGGGTGGCTCAGTCAGTTGAGCATCTGCCTTCGGCTAAGGTCATGATCACGGAGTTCCTGGATCAAGCCCCATGTTGATCAGGGGAGCAGGGAGCCTGCTTCTCCCTTTCCCTGTGTCCCTCTCCCTGCTTGTTCTCTCTCTCTCAAATAAATAAAAAAAAATCTTAAAAAAAAGTACTTTTTTCCCACTTTATGATCTTGCATTCTTGATGTGTAAGCTCATGAAAGCAGTATGTCCCTAAGCACGGTATATGCCATATGCATTTTAGGAATATTCACTCAAGTGAGACCCCTGTTTCCATTTGCAAGTTTCATCATCTGTTCTCTTTCCATTGCAGATGACACTACTCAAGTTACCTCTGATTATGAAACCAACAACAACAGTGATAGCAGTGATATTGTACAGAACGAAGATGAGACTGAGTGCCTGAGGGAGCCTCTAAGGAAAGCTTCTGGTTGTGGCCCCTACACGCCTGAGGCCATGATATTCCTGGTAGCTCCATATCACTTCGCTCATTCCTTTACTTGAGAAATTGCCCTCTGTGACAGAAATTGACTTTACAAATAGATCCCTGAATCATTAGATTTACAGATGTGTCTCTCTTGGATCACACATGCCTTATAGCCATATTCCTATGTATCAGTATAATTTTTCCTTATCCAAGTTTTATTGATCTCTTCATGATTCTCTTATTTAGTGATTAAGAATGCAAGTATTCATCTCCACAAGTGATTACAGATACTTCTTAATCCTAGAATCTAAAAGTGTAGGTATGCATAGGGAAAATTATTTCATCCAGTGAAGCAATATTTTATAAATATCAATAAAAATAAAATATGTTAGTTGTCTTAGGGCTTCTGCTGTTTTTTTTTTTTTTCTCTAGCACCTCTTTCATTTAGAAAGTGTGCCAATATTTATTTTCCTTATTATATTAAACTAGGTTTATACTGACATACTACCCATTAAAATAGCCTTTAATGAGGACTTTGTGGGCTTATAGATCTGTTTAAAGAGGATAAAAGCATGTATTTGAGTCAGGTTAATTTCAGGGAGGCAGCAAATAGAAACACTACATCAAAAACTAATGATGTATTATATGCTAGCTAATTGAACATAATAATAAAAAAATAATTTAAAAAATAGTTGGCTATCATGTAATTCTCAATTGCTGCTAGTATCATTTTTCTTTTATCTGATTTACCATTTATACTTTTAAAGAGATTTCCAGATAAAGTAATTTATATGTTTCCTAGTCCTCATTATCTTTATTTTTTATTTATTTTTTTGGTAAAGGTACTCTTAAGAATGTCCTCATTTGGGACCAATTATAAAATGTCTTTACATTAACATGGTGCATGTTTCTTTGGAAACCATACATCACATGAACTAAATTAAAATCTATGAAAAATGTGGCAATTATCATCCCATAGGATCAATGCTGATTTTGAAGCAATAATATATATTTGGCCAAGTAGAGTAGGGAGTGATTAACTCCTCCCCACTCATGGGTTTCTTTTGAGAGTCCAGTATAAGCCAGGAACCCTCACAGAAAAATTTACATAAACATATAAAGAGATAAATTTACATATGATTTCAATGTGTTCTGAAGTCCTTGAATCTTTATTTAAGAACCTCACAACAGGGGAAAAGCAGTTACATTAACTTATGAAAGAAACATCCATTTTTTTTCTGTAGCATATATGAACCAAAAATAGGCACCTAATATGCAAAATTCATGATATGAAATAGCATTAGGACCTTTTCTCCTAATGTGTAGATCAATGTCTTGTTCATCTTGATTTTTTTTTTAAGATCACTCATTTACCTTGAAGTTTTAAGTCATTTATTTTTATAAACTCAGTTGTTGAGCTGAACTTACCAAAGCACAAATTGCTTTGTAGAAAAACTGCATATTCTTAAAATATTTTCATCTTCATCATAGGACAAGCCAATTCTTGCTCCTGAACCTCTTGTCATGGATAACTTGGACTCAATTATGGAGCAGCTAAATACTTGGAATTTTCCAATTTTTGATTTGGTGGAAAAAATAGGAAGAAAATGTGGCCGTATCCTTAGTCAGGTAAGAAATGCATTCATACATAAGACTTTTTTTTTTTTAAGATTTTATTTATTCATTTGAGACAGAGATACAGAAAGACAGAGCATGAGCAGGGAGAGAGGCAGAGGGAGAAGGAGAAGCAGGCTCCCCGCTGAGCCAGGAGCCCTATGTGGGGCTGAATCCCAGGACACTGGGATCATGACCTGAGCCAAAGGCAGATACTTGACAACTGAGCCACCCAGGTGCCCCCATACATATGACTTTAAATGTAGAAAAAAAAAATTCCTTGGTTGGTTAAAGCTGTGTCCATGCTTGACACTGGTGGTAGGCACTGGGTGGAGAAAGGAAATGTTAGTACTCAACATTCTGTAGATTCCGTGGTGGTGGGTTAACAAAAGAAATTGGAACTTGAAGTGCGTGGAATACTGATCAATTAAAATATGTAGTTTTAAAGATAAAGTGGAAGAGAACAGGGATACACAAGCAAGATGGAGAAATACATCTGAAATTTATAGAATTCAGCAAAAGAAAAGCTGATACAAGCCCTCAAAGGAAGAAAGTTGCCTAATTATTAACAGTAATTTATTGTTTGTAATTTTTTCCAATGACTATTTTTTAAAGCTTTTTTGGGGGTGGGGGGTGGCTAGTGGGAGAGGCAGAGAATTTTAGGCAGGCTACACGACCAGCTCAGAGCCTGGAGTGGAGCTCCATCTCATGACCCTGAGATCATGACCTGAGCCAAAATCAAGAGTCAGACACTTAACCAGCTGAGCCACCCAGGCCCCTTTAAAACTTTTGAATATTATGGCGCTTAGGTCTTATCAAAAGTAAGATATTGTGCAGAAATACATTTCCTTCCATTGCTGTGAGAAACATATCAAATAGAATTCTCTGTGTTTTAATGCAGAAAATACCTTTATGTATCACAAGAAATACAGAATATGAACTATTGCTACTTAATAAGACTTTATTTTTTTTCCTTAAGCTAGACTACTTTCAAGGCTTCCCACACTTAAAAGAAAATGTTTCCCTGAGGGAGAAAGAAAGCACAGTAATTAAGATTTTTGAACATATTGTTCTCAATACAAAATTGCTCTACAAATCCAAAAATGGATTTGCTCTATTATCAAACACCTATCAGAATACACACTCAAGGGGGATAATGCAGTAATATTTATCAGCTTATTTAAAAATGTTTCAGGGGTGTTTTCATAGATGGAATAGCACTGTAGAGATGCTAAAGACCACCAAGCTAACATAAGACTTAGGTGAGAATTCAAGACCCAGATTTATTGGAGCCACTAACACTTATCTGGGAAACGCTAGAAGAGAAATGATATGTTATACTGATTTCTACTCCGTGCATCAGCGACAGGCTTTCTTCAGACGTCTCAACAAGTATCTGAATGTGGGGCTTCAAGGTGAGGATTCCTGATCCATGAAGGTTTGAAGGAAGAAGATAGAGGGGCCTTTTCCTCTGTTTCTCAGTTGTACAAACACAAAGTACTAGTCTAGTCTTCAAGAAGGAAAGAATGTCCCTCTGCCTTGAAGGGGCTAGTAGGGAAATTAGATATGGCTCAAAATAATGACAGTTCAACTTACTACCTACAAAAGAAGTTTGCTAAAATGATTGATGGATTATGAAGCTCAAAATAATTACAAAGTCTGTGTAACACGTAGTTGCCTCTGCTAGACTCTCTTCTGACCATGAACACCTCGAGAACTGGGGTGACAGCCCTTGCACTTTTACTAGGAGTTAACAATCCCATTTTTCTTCTTTCTTCTTCTCCTTGGTGCTAAGCAACATCTTTTATGCTAGGTGATCTTATTAAATATTTTTTTAAAAGACTTACTTATTTTAGAGAGGGTGAGTGAGCATGGGGGGGGGCAGGGGCAGAGGGAGCGGGAGAGAGAAACTCAAGCAGAGTCTACGCTGAGCACAGAGCTGGATGTGGGGCTCGATCTCTCAACCTTGAGATTAGAACCTGAGCCACCACAAAGAGTTGGACACTTTAACCGACTGTGCCACCCAGGGCCCCGAGGTGATCTTGAAGACAGGTGTAAGGACAGCTATTTTTATCCAGTCCACCTTAGCCTCATACCTCAGGGCTCCTCCTGCAAGGTTTTGTATCTCACTTTCTGAAGCCCCTTACAGACTGTGTCTCTGAGGGAGTAATTTTACCTGGAAATATTCCTGTAATGGTACCCCAAAAAGTGGTGGCAGAGGGCCGGGAAGCCTTCTTTCTCCTTCACTGCTGAGTGTGGTTCATAGGAAGAGAAAAATTTTACATTGTTTTATTTTTTTATTTTTATTTATTTATTTATTTTTAAAGATTTTATTTATTTGACAGAGAGAGACACAGCGAGAGAGGGAACACAAGCAGGGGGAGTGGGAGAGGGAGAAGCAGGCTTCCCGCTGAGCAGGGAGCCCGATGCGGGGCTCGATCCCAGGACCCTGGGATCATGACCTGAGCCGAAGACAGACACTTAACAACTGAGCCACTCAGGCACCCCAACTTTACATTGCTTTATATCTGATCATATGTCACAGACTCCCCCAAACCCTACAACTTGATCTTCTCAGTAGCTCTGTTGCAGATAGTCTGTTTAATCTCTGCTTTTCAGAAGAGGAAACTGAGGCTTAAAAGAGCATATACCATTCATCTAAAGTCATAGAGTAAATATCAGACCCATGATTTGAATGCAGACATAGCCATATTGGAAATCCATACTTTTGGCCTTCATTTACCTTCGGCTGTTTCTGAGCGCGCCCCCCCCTCCTTCCCCCGCCAAAAAAACACATCCACTGATTCTGTCTTCAAACACTCTGAACAGAGAGCTTGAGCCCGTGGAAAAGTGGTTACTGTTAGCAGTCAGGTTTTAAGCTGACAGGGACAGTGTAGCAAATACCATTCCTCCCTACCTGTCTCCTCTGGAAGTTCTGAGAGCTGGGGCTGGGCTTGTGAAACTTGACCAGCTGTGCCACAGAATGTTTTCTAAGAGTCCTGGATATGAGTACACAACAGAAAGATTAGATATAATGAACAATTAGATTGCAGTAAAATTCACTAATGTGTTTTTCTTCCAGTCACCTTCCAAAAAAGAAATACATGAGCCTTAGTATGTCACTATTTATCTTTCCAACTTACAAAACATTGAACTTTGAGAAAATTAACTTTTATTTGTCTTGCTGAGTAGAACTTTATGGGTTTTCTCTTTGATTTGAGTTTATAAGCACAAAGTCATGATATTTTCACTGTGTGAAAGGCATATTTTTTTCACCTTAGTAAGACTTTGGGACAGCTGAAATGAATTAACTTGAACATTCCGAGAAATCACCTTTTGGCTGAAACTACACAGAAAAAGTCTCACTTCAAAAGATTTTTAAAGAGACATATGTGCAATGGAAATGACTTTTCAGTCTCAATATACTGACTGCCTTTTTGATGATTATCATGTTTATTTTAACAAATTTCAAAGGACATGGTTCAGATTTCAGAATAGTGCTTACTTTTTCCAGTCGCCAATATTTACCTGGTTAATGGTATCTTTATTTGTCAGTTTAAATTATTGGTGGTTGATTTTTAACAGCATGTTGATGAAAATTCTCCTATTTTTAAATCATACTTGAAAATATCCTGTTGTCTTAATTTTTCCATTCATCTTTCATATGTTTAAGAGAATAGTAGGAAACTTTAGCTGTTTGCAATCCTAACAACATTGCTTTTCAGATACTAGTGGTAGGATTTGAAGTAATTTAGAGTACAAAATCTGAAGCCAACAGGCTTGGCTTGAATTCTGGTTCTGATAATGTTGTCAGCCATGTGATCTTGGACAAGTCACTGAAGTAACAAGCATAATTAAATCCATTAGGTATTTATAAACAAGAATTCAAATATAGACCAAAGCAGTAGTAAAGAGGAGATACCCCCCCAAAAAAACTAGCTTGAAATATTACAGAAACCATAAACTTCACTTTCTATTGCCTTTTTTTTTTTTTTGAGAGAGTGAGTGGGAAAAGGGGAGGTGGGGGTGGGGAGTTGTGGAGGAGGGAGAGAGGGAGAGGGAAAGAGAGAATCGTAAGCAGCCTCCATGCCTGGCATGAGCCCAATGTTGGGCTTGGTCTCACAACCCAGAGATCATTACCTGGCCAAAATCAAGAGTCAGATGCTTAACCAACTGCCCCAGGCACCCCTGTTGCATTTTTAAAGAGAAGATGTGGGAATGGTATGTTACACACAAAAAGGGTAAAACTTAAATGTTCTTGCCATTCAGAATGAAGAAAAGCATACAGAAGTTGATGTACATAGTATATAATCTGTTTCCAACCTAGCAGCTTTGGCGATCCTTTTAAAACATAAATCAAATAGGGGCGTCTGGCTGGTGCAGTAGGTTAAGCATCTGACTTTGGCTCAGGTCATGATCCCGAGGTCCAGCGATGGAGCCCTGTGTTGGACTCCATGCTCTGCAGGGCGTCTGCTTCTCCCTCTTCCTCTGACCCTCTCCCCACTCAGGCTCCCTTTCTCTTTCTCTCTCTTTCAAATAAATAAAATCTTAAAAAAAAAAAAGTAAGTCAGATAAAGTCACTTCCCTGCTCTAATCTCTTCAGTGGCTCCCTACCTCACTTAGAGTAAAAGCCTTATAATGATCAGTCTGGCTGTCAAACCCCAAGATTGCACCACCCCCCCCATCCCACTCTGCCATTACTAACTTAAATTCTACTGTCCTCATTCATTCTGTTTTAGCCACACTGGCCTTCTTGCTGTTTCTTAAGTACAGCAGGCATACCTCAGGGCCTTTGCACAGTCCTTTTTCTCTGTATGGAAAACTCTTTTCTCAGATATCCATGTACCTCAGTCTACATCTCCTTCAGTTCTTTGCTCATATGTCACCTGGATATACCTAGTCTAACCACCATACTTTAAAAAAAGCAAATTCTGTAACTTCCCTGTATTCCCAATCTCTCACCCTTGTTTCCTTTTTTCTTTTTCTATATTACTTACTACCTTCTCTCATAGTATATACCTTACTTATTGTATCTGTTATTTACTGCCCTCCCCTGCTAGACTATAAGCTCCCTGAAGGAAGAGGTCTTTGTTTTGTTCACCTGGATATATGCCTCATACACAGAAGAGTATCTGGAACATGGTAGGCACTCAGTAGATGTATGCTGAATGAATAACTCTCCTTTTTAGTTCTGTCAGCCTAAAGAGGTAAACTGAGGCAAGCTCAAAATTGTCAAAAAGATGAGTTTATTCAGGAATAGCAGGGGAACTGCAATTTAGGATGTGCAAACTATAGCAAGCTACAGTGAGTCTTTTGAGGGTTTGGGTAGGCTGTATTTACGGGCAGGGAATGTAAAGAGGGGATAGTTCAGTTAGAGTCTGTTAAAATCAGAAGCAAATGGAGACCAGGTTTGAAATTCTCCAAGCAGACAAAGCTAGTGCAGTCAGTCATACAAACAAAGCTCAAGTCAACTTATTTTGGGAGACCAGCCCAATCTGGATCGTTCCGTGTTCATGCTTCTGGAAACCATAAGTACATCTTCCCAAGGTTGATATGAGGCAACTCCTGATCAACTCCCTATCATTTAAGAAAATTCCAGTGTTATCACTTTTCTAAAAAGTCAGTCATTTACGGGAAATCAGTCTCTTTGTCCTTGAGCTTTGTTTTTCCGAGGACATATGTGTGAGATTTTTTTGTTTTATATCCTTCGGTTTCATTTTAAATTGAAGTTCCATTATCGTTCTCTCTCTATATGTATATATGCCTATGTATACATATAGATATATATGATAAACACTAAGTACATAATTAAAAGAATATTATTGATTTTAAACAGATTTAAAGTCAATAACAAAAGGTAGAAACTTAGCTATGAAACAGCATACCAAAGATGGAGAGGGAAGATTTCAAGACAACTTTAAGAAGAGATGCAGATAATAAAAATGATGAATAATTCTTAAAGTCTCCTGAGTTATAACAACACTGTGCCTTTGTGACATGAAGTAAGACCACTTGAAATGGTGCCACACTCCCTTCTGCCATGTGAATAACCATTCCTCTCCCCAGTACCTTCTTCTGTGCCTTTATCAGTTTTTTCTCCATCATTTGCATGTCAGATATGCCGATTACGTGCATAGGTATTCACTGGATTTGGGTTGTTAGAGCTTTGAATGCAATTGGAAGGAGAATAGATATTTGGAGGAGAAAGACGAGCAAGGAAAAAAATTTAGATGTTGTTATTTATACTGCATTAGAATAAATCGGTTTTCTCTATATATTTAGTCAAAGTAACCGTTTTTCTCTCTCTCATAATTCTTTCCCCTTATCCTTCACTAAGTTAACAATTCTCTGAATCCTTTATCCTCTGGGAAGCTTTTTTTTTTTTTAAATAAAAATTAGTCCAAATTAAAGCTTTACCTCATTTATTAGTGCTTGTAGTATTCACTATACAATGAACTATTTGATAAGTAGGATTCTCTAGTAGATGATAGCACATACAGTTGAGTACCTTGATATGTTTCTGTAGTGTATACTGTTGTTTGGGTTGGTTGGTTTTCTTGGTTGAATGTCCACACCTTTAAAAACAGATCAAATACCCCTTGTGGTCAGGGGCTACAGGGGCTAGACCCATAGAGTTCTTCAATACTTACTTGACTTACTGTTCCCAATAAGTGTCTCTACTGGCCAGGAGTTACTTGTTTTAATTTTTTTTTTCTTTTTGTGTCTAATACACACCCAGGGATGTTTTGTAAAACTTTGTCTTTCTCTTTATAGGTATCATACAGACTTTTTGAAGACATGGGCCTCTTTGAAGCTTTCAAAATTCCAGTTAGGGAATTTATGAATTATTTTCATGCTTTGGAGATTGGATACAGGGAAATTCCTTGTAAGTATGAGTTAAAAATAATACTTTTCAAATCCACTGAATTTGCTCTGGATAATGGGATATTGAATCATTGGTGACTAGCAGAGAACTACACATGGTAAACCTGGAGATTACAGCCTGTTTCAGAGTCCTGGTCCCTTCACTTCTCAGCTGTTGCCTCTGCATGCCTCATTTCTTAATCTGTAAAATGGGGATCATAATGTCTTTGAGGATTGTAATAGCTTTGTAGGATTGTTAGGAAGATAAAATGAGGTAATAAATCTAAAAGGGTTATAATAGTGCCTTCACATAGTAAGCCAGTTTAAGTGTGTGCTCCATAAATAATTAAATGTTAAATTTATTGCTTAGTTTATAATACACTGCTTTTATTGGGTGAGTTCAACTTTTGTTCTCGCATCTGGAGAGTTAAATCATGAACTCTTGAAGTTTTTTTCAGTATAAGAAAGACCTCGCTGGGGGTGGAGGGACAGGAGGGTGATGGTCTAATTAATAAAATAGAAAAAAAGAGACACCTAAAAGTTTGTGAAGAAATTATTAGAAACATTTGAAAAATCAGGTAAATGTGAAGACCAAAGGAAGGGACACAACCAAGTGTTCAAGTTTATGAACTTAAAATATTGTGAAAGTAATTTTGTCATTCATAATAATGCAAAATTGGAACAGAGAGGAGATGTTAAATTTTCAATTTGGAGCATTTCCAGTATCATCTGAACATGTGAGTAGAATCAGCCTACATGCCACAAAATACATGGAACTGAAGAAAATGTCCAAAAACCCAGTCAGGGAAGTTGTGAAAATATGTAGAAATCATGTGGTACTTTTAGAAAATAAATGCATAGCAAGAGTAGACATCATACATTGGTTGAAGCATGCCTTAGAAATGCGTCGTTCAAATCATGTTTTAACTTAAGTTTTAAAATTGCTTTTATACACCTTAGACTTCAGAACCCCATGACTTTTCCTAGTTGCAAACAACTGAAGCTAAATAAATATTCTACGGAGACAGATAAAGTACAGGTATTTCCAGAAAGGGATAGTACATTAAACTAGTGATCCGTTATTAACATATTGTTTTTCAAAATGCCAACCACATGCTACATTGGAATGAAAATACACAGCTGATGGTGTGTGATAGGAGAAGATAATGAAGAATTGGATCTACAAATGAGATTTGTTGGAGAATATGGGACCAAAATGCAGACAAGACAGTGGGTATAGAGGAGAGAGGAGCTTAAGAGCCCTGGGCCCCTTGGGAAAGTCTGGCTGGTAGGGCCATGGAAATAGAGAGAGAGAGAGACAAAAAAGGGATAGTTTGAAAGAATCTCAAGATAAGCCTTGCTTTCTTAATACCATTTTCCCAGGGCACACCCTGGTTGGATGCCAGTGATTGACATAAGTGTTACTGATTTTTCAACAGCTAGTCATCAGATTAATTTACAAATTGTTATATTTCCAAGTGTATTCTAGTGACCTAATCTGCTATAGCCAAGTCCATTAAGTACCAATTGATATAACTACTAACTTTTCTCTAAGCAGTATGTCATAAAATCATAGGGAAAGTTGATCAATATTTAAGCATAAAAAGAAGTTTCCAGATTCTAAATTTTATTATTCATTTTTATATTTTCTTATTTTACAACTGAATAGATGTTTCTTTTTTCTGAAATAGTGGCTTCTTCATTCCATGTGAAAAGAATTTGTTATAATAAACCTGGTTGTTCTATTAGGAACCCCAAACATTTTCCGTAAAGGGAATTCATTTACATCTCACAGAGAAGTTTTAGCTTGACTGGTGATCCCTTTTAAATAGTAATTCCTTGCATGTGGTAGTGTTGTAAATTTAGACTAATATAGATATTTATTAAAAGCTTTCCTTATCATTAATTTTAATTACCATACACAAAAATTTGTTATATGTCTCCTTACTTTAATATCTACTCCTAGAGGGTTATATTTCTCATCGCTCTATCTAAATAAACCCATACCTAAATGAAAAAGCCTGAGAGTAACTAAAATGGGATTAGATTAATGTTACTATGACGATGACCTACAATACTAGAAACTAAATTTTATTATACTTCTAAGCACACTTTTAACAATTTTTAAGAGATGAAGACTTTTAAATTTGTACCCAGAGCCCTTACTAAAATTTGAGAAATCTAGATTTAAAAATAGACACAGGTAGGTAGTTAGATATTTCATGGAGTAGCAGTGGACAAGGTATAAATATAGGCAACTCACTGATAGAAATATGATACCGAATATATATTTGTTCAGTAAAGGTAAGGATAGGGGCACCTGGGTGGCTCAGTTGGTTGAGCGACTGCCTTCGGCTCAGGTCATGATCCCGGAGTCCTGGGATCGAGTTCCACATTGGGCTGCCTGCTCAGCAGGGAGTCTGCTTCTCCCTCTGCCCCTCCCCCCTCTCATGTGCTCTCTCTCTCTCTCCCTCTCTCTCAAATAAATAAATAAATAATCTTTTTTTTTTTAAAGATTTTATTTATTTATTTGACAGAGAGAAACACAGCGAGAGAGGGAACACAAGCAGGGGGAGTGGGAGAGGGAGAAGCAGGCTCCCCGCTGAGCAGAGAGCCCGATGTGGGGCTCGATCCCAGGACCCTGGGATCATGACCTGAGCCGAAGGCAGACGCTTAACGACTGAGCCACCCAGGCGCCCCTAAATAAAAAATCTTTAAAAAATAAATAAAGATAAGGATAAATTAAGATATAGTTGATACTCAGTTGCACAGAGAAATAAATAATGTTCATTATTGTTCACAGTCCCTTTCAACTGGGCATATTGGCAAGTAAAGAAGATAAATCATCAGGTCCTATTCATTCATGAATTCAAAGTTAGTTTTGAGGGTGCTTTTTCTGTGTTCAGAGATTTTCATCTCTAAAATATATTCTTCCTGACACCTCCTCTCATTCTTGTTATTGAAGTTGGAGAAATGGGTAGAATGGCAGCAATGAGAATAATCTTGCTCAATCTGTATGTCATGTGCCCACCAGTTTTAAAGCTAGATACTGAGGTGGCATGGGACAAGCTAGAAAGGCAGAATTATGACAGTATTTGCTATAATCCAAAGGGAAAAAATGTTTAAATTGTCACTTCTCTTCTTTAACACCTTCCCAAAGGAGCCTAGGTGGAATTTTCAATTGAAAATCTATAGGTCTAAAACTCTATGCATTTTACATATAACTCCAACCCTCCGTGCCAGCTCACTTCAACTTGGTGCTTGAGGGATAAGGAGAAAGTTGAGAAAACAAGTGTGTCAAGACAGAAGAGGGAGCTGGGCAGACTGTGGGAATGAGATAGTGCATGTTGTGTTTGGTGTGTGCATACGTGTTTCCGTGTTGTCAGGGAGGCAGAGGGGCTTGCTGGATGGGCAAGGGAACTATCAAGAGAGTCAGGGGTTTGTCCAAAATGCAGCGGTGGAAGAAGAGGGATGATAATAAGAAGAGCTCTGATACCATTCCTTCTCCCTCTCAGTTGCCTACCATGGCTGTAAGAAGAGGAATTTTTAAGCATGTTTATGTGTCCTACAGAAACCTACAGAATCCCCTGTGTTGATCTAGCGAGCTTATTTCCTGGGTGCCTTTGCTCCTGAGTGGGTCTCCAGAAAGTTAATGGTGAGAACAACAGCAGTTCCAGCACTTGGTACAATACTTGCCCATAGTACATGCTAAGTAAATATTTGTGTAATAAACATGTTATTGACTGCTTATTAGGTGGATGATTTTCCATCCTGCTTGAATGACAGTGACAGTGTTTTTTTTCTGGATCTACACATGCATAACTGGAGATTTTTTTTTTAAGGAATTAGGTTTGGTTAGCTATTATTTAAGTATTTTTGAACCCATACTCAAAAGCAAAAGGGCTACTTTTTTTTTTCATATACCTTCTTTTCCTAATTTTTTTAATCAAGATTATACTAGCCTCATAAAATGAGTTGGGTAGCTTCCCTCCTTTTTATATTTTCAGGACTAGATTATTTAAATAAGATTATTTGTTTATTGAAAGCTTACAAAAATTACCTATAAAGCCTTCTGGCCCTTGGCCTTAGGGTGGGGAATAGGACAAAGAGCAGTAAGCTCCAGAGCTGCAAGTTTGTCTATACTTGATGTTGTCTGTCACTCCACACAGGCTCCACCAGCACCCTGATACTGCCCCATCCACGCTTGCAATGCTGGGCACATGCACAGGGTTCTGTGACTTGCAAGAGTAATGATAATTACTTGCCCACAGTGATTTTCCCAGCTTGCAGCAAAGGAGAAGAAAAGACCTCAACTCAGAAGCGCTCTCCCAGCCTATCCCCTAACAGTGGCAGCAGGGCATTTTCTTCTCTACCAGGTCATCACTGCCTTCTCCCTCCCCCAAGAGTTTAGCATATCTTTTATTTTAGCTCTTCAATTCTTAACAAATCCAGCATTGATTTTGGAAGAAAACTAGTGATCTGTGCTAACTCACCATCTAGTTCCAATAGCAATCATGTATTTTTTTTTAAGATTTTATTTATTTATTTGAGAGAGAGAGAGAGAGCACTCACAGCATGAAAGGGAGGGAGGGGCAGAGGGAGAGGGAGAAGCAGGGTCCCCGCTGAGCAGGGACCCCCTACACGGAGCTGGATCCCAGGACTCCAGGATCATGACCTGAGCCGAAAGGCAGATGCTTAACCGACTGAGCCACCCAGGCGCCCCAGCAATCATGCATTTTATGTGAATTATATTTACATTAATTGCAAGCTTACTATGTGTCAGGAACTTAAAAATATGTTTTCTTCTGTAATTCTCACAATTGTACTGTGAAATAAGTCACTATTATTTAATATGTCTATATTTTTAAGACTAGGAGATGAGACGTAGAGTTGTGAGCAACTCATTCAAGCTTGCACAGGTAATAAATACCAGAACAGAGACAAATTCAGATCTCTCCTAAATCCAGACACTTTTAGCGTGACCAGTTTCGTACATGGCACAGGTTATAGATCTAAAATGTTTGGTCTTAGATGACTTGAGATAGTCTATACACAGAGATATAGACTCCAATTTCAATGAAATTGTTCTTCGGATGGCTAGATAATATCAGTATTCCCCTCCGACAATGACAGAGGGCACAGGGTTTCCTCTTTCCTCCTTTGGAACCTTGGATGTCTGTTCTGAACACATCCTCTCAAGTCCTTACAAGGCCCCTCTACTGAAATGCTGGGTGTTTACATAAGATTTAGCTACATGTCATCACTTAAAGACTGACTCTTAAGAGTTGCCAGGAATGTAGGGAAATAGGCACCATGTACCCACATTCCCCGTGTGTGCCACCAACACCAAAAATGTTAGTTTTTTCTGGGGCATCTTGGTGGCTCAGTCGGTTAAGTGTCTGCCTTCTGCTCAGGCCATGATCCTGGGGTCCTGGGATCCAGTCCCACGTCGGGCTCCCTGCTCAGCGGGGAACCTGCTTCTCCCTCTCCCTCTGCCCCTCCCCCAACTCAGGCTCCTGTGAGTGCCGTCTCTCTCTCTCTCAAATAAATAAATAAAATCTTTAAAAGAAAAAAATTTTTTTCTTTCTTCCCTGACCAGGGACCAGATGATGTCTCCTGTTCCCATTACCATTCTTATTGTTCTTTTCTGTTTTCTCTTTATCTGTTGAGTATTATTCAGAGATGTGATCTACTATACTGGAAGAGACTGTATTATGGTTGGTCATTGGAAATAGAATATGTAAAGTTAGCATACTTAAGATAGTGTATAGCAATCAATGAAAGGGCCAGTAAACAAGAGAAAAACTTGGAAGAATTGCACCAGAAAAAAAGCTGAGCCAGGAACACATCAGGCCTTTGGTCATGGTTCAGCAGAAGCCGAACTGCACATATAGAATAGACCCCCTTCCCATGATAGTGACATTGTAGCTAGAGGATTTGGTTTTCCCATAGATTTTGCTCTTCTAAATGACTCAAATCCCTATGTTAATGTGCAAGGAAGTTTTTATTTTTCTCTTCAGGTATTTCCTAGAGCTGTATTCCCAAATTAGAATTTTTAGATCAGAGAACATCATTAATTGTGGTTTTCAATTTTGCTTTATGAATTTAACCTACATATAGAAGATATATTATTAATTTTTACCAGTGTTTTAAGTTTGATGTAAAAGAATACTACTTTGTTTTATTCACAGACTATATTTGCATGCTATTTATCAGAGATGAAATATTAGGTGGTATAGATCATTGGTCTGACCCAGTTGAAGTATGTCATGGATCTTTCATTCTGGTCCTCTGCATAATCTTATACAGGAGCATGGAAATAAGTATAAGGGTAAACAGTGCAGTGATTGCACATAGTGAGCTTTCTATAGATGTTAGGTTTCTGGTAGACTCTGGACACAGATTTGTCCACTTCAGACATCTGCATGCATAACAAATGTTGTGTGTGCTTTTTTTTTTTCCTTGTTACTCTGGATATTATGGAGTCATGGAAGAGTAATCAAAGAGTATTTGTCCTAGAATGTTTGGCTGCCTTTCACTGGGGTATTAAAATGCTAAGACTAAACTGTTTACCCAGTAGATGGCACTCTTAGTCCTTGGACCCCAAAGTTCACAAATGAATGTTTCCTTTGCATTGGTTACAGATCATAACAGAATCCACGCCACTGATGTGTTACACGCTGTGTGGTACCTTACTACGCAACCGATTCCGGGCCACTCAACTGTGATTAATGATCACGGATCCGCAAGTGATTCAGGTACGTATTAAGTGCATCTATGCTCCCTTGTTAACTATGGGGCGGGGGGGGGGAAGCATTTCTTTAAAAAAGGAGGTCAAGAAAATAGTATCAGTTTAATACTTTTCAAAAATTTCTATATGTTCATTTTCTCTTCTCAGATTCTGACAGTGGATTTACACATGGACATATGGGATATGTCTTCTCAAAAATGTATAATGTGCCTGATGATAAATACGGATGTCTATCTGGAAATATCCCTGCCTTAGAGTTAATGGCATTGTATGTGGCTGCAGCCATGCATGATTATGATCACCCAGGAAGGACTAACGCTTTCTTGGTGGCAACTAGTGCTCCTCAGGTAAATCTTTCAATTTTGATTCGAAGAAATAATTCGATTTAGAGATTTTTTCCAAAAGAAATTAATTTTATAAATTTTGATTTATAATAGGGACCAAATGAATATGAGCCAAACTATATTTAGCCCTAGGATATTTGTAGAGACCAAGCAAATTTTGAAAAGATATCATGTTTGTTCCAAGATATTAATGGCAGGCATGCAACTTTATTAACCTTGGGAAACCCTTCTCAGTTTTCTTCTTAAGAAGAAAAACTAGTTGAATCTGTAGTAATGAACCTTCTCAACAAAGAAAATCCAACCTATACAAAAGTCCCTTCTTGAAAAGATTAGAGAACCAGATCTTTCTTGGACTTTTAATTATGTAAGTCTTCTTGGTTCATAAAACCCATTCCTTTGAAATACATTTATTATAACAACCGTTATTCCTATGACATTTCTATTGGTTAGTAGGATTTAAACATCAATTTATTTCATTCATTTGAGGGAATTTTTTTTTTTTACTTGAACATAGTATTCCAAAAACAATAACTTTAAAGAAGTCCATTTTCTTATATACTTAAATTTAGGTTAAAAATTACTCACTGAGTATCTTAGCATCTCCATCTATGTAATTAAACTCAGTAAGTTTCTCTTTGATTTAATTAGCTGGATCTAATGAATCATTGAACACTACATCAAAAACTAATGATTTACTATATGCTGGCTAATTGAACATAATAAAAAAATAAACAAAAAACAAAAAATAATTAGCTGGATCTATGTTAGTAAGTATTCTGAGATCCTGTTTTTTCTTTCTAGAGGATCTAGAAGCCAATCTGCTCTCATACTTATTTTGTTTGTTTGTTTGCTTTTTGTCTTTTACCCAACTCCCATCCATTTCCACCTGTCTTAAAGACTAGACTAGAATTTTCCTCTAATCTATATACAATAAAAATATCCTGATATATTTTTCCCCTCACTACTTAAACTTATTTCAACGTGTCCTTCATACACCAGAATTATTTTTCCTAAAGATGGGCAAATCTTTTTGCCAGCACCATTTATCATTCATATTTTCCTAGACATGTATGCATTTTTACTTAGTATAATTTAAATTTTCATGTAGTTTGTCTTTCCTTTTTATCCTTATGCCTTTTTTTTCCTGTGTTGTCTATCTACCACTCTAGTCTTCAAGCAAGGTTTAGGTAACTTCCTCTTCTTTTGTAGTGTCCCTCAGCATTATTAGAGAATTCCAAGCAAGTAGATATTTATTATATACACCTTTAGTTACTAGTTGGAGGGTGATATCTTCTGTGGCTGCTTGTGGGATGAGAATGTTTTAAATTATAAGCCTCTCAGGGAGTCCATTCCTATTTATTAGTTATATGTGCTTAAGAAAAGGTAATTCTTGGGACACCTGGGTGGCTCAGTCGGTTAAGCGTCTGTCTGCCTTTGGCTCAGGTCATGGTCTCAGGGTCCTGGGATCCAGCCCCGCATCGGGCTCCCTGCTCAGCAGGACGCCTGCTTCTCCCTCTCCCACTCCTGCTGCTTGTGTTCCCTCTCTCGCTGTGTCTCTCTCTGTCAAATAAATAAATAACATCTTAAAAAAAAAAAGAAAAGGTAATTCTTATTCTAAATGCAGAAAGTAACTGACTTACCTCTTAGGAATTTTAGTATATTTGGATTGTTTTTTAAGATTTTATTTATTTATTTGAGAGAGGGAGTGAGAGAGAGAGAGAGAGAGAGCACAAGCAGGGAGGGAGGGAGAGGGAGAAGCAGGGAGCCCGACGTGGGGCTCGATCCCAGGATCCTGAGATCATGACCTGAGCTGAAGGCAGACGCTCAACTGACTGAGCCACCCAGATGCCCCTATTTGGATTTTTTGAAATAATTAAATTTCTGTGCAAAGAAATCTGATAAAAGCTAACTCTAAGCCCCTCATTTGCAAGAGTTTAGAATAAAGTTTCAAGGAAATGAACTTCATCTTACAAAAAAAGGAAATTTCAACCAAGGAAAGTAATCAATAGTCTATGTAATTACAATATGGAATTCTTTTTATTTTTTTTTAAAGATTTTATTTATTTATTTGACAGAGACACAGCGAGAGAGGGAATACAAGCAGGGGGAATGGGAGAGGGAGAAGCAGGCTTCCCGCGGAGCAGGGACCCCGATGCGGGGCTCGATCCCAGGACCCTGAGATCATGACCTGAGCTGAAGGCAGACACTTAACGACTGAGCCACCCAGGCGCCTACAATATGGAATTCTTAATAACCAGCAGTCACGAGATTACATTTCTGTGTTCCGTGAAAAAAAGAGGATCCTGAAGGCTCTGCCTATTCTTGTGTATTTTTTATGATTTTTTTTAATTTTAAAAGTTGAATCTTTCAGTCTTTGCCTTATTTGCCTAGGCGGTGCTCTATAATGATCGTTCAGTTTTGGAGAATCATCATGCAGCTGCTGCATGGAATCTTTTCATGTCCCGGCCAGAGTACAACTTCTTAGTTAACCTTGACCATGTGGAATTTAAGCATTTTCGTTTCCTTGTCATTGAAGCAATTTTGGCCACTGACCTGAAGAAACACTTTGATTTCGTAGCCAGATTTAATGCCAAGGTAACTAGATTTGTACCAGTCTTCATTTTATGACCATATTGAAAGATGTCATGGAATCAAAGTGTGGAACAAAACTTACTGCTCTCACCTCTAATACGTCAACTGTGAAAATGAAATGCAATAAAATGTTTAACCAGAAGCAGATATATGGCATTGCTCCCAGTCTAGAAATCTGAGAAGTTGAGGTGCTGTCTACCTATATATTATTCTTTGTGCTGCAAAGAAAGAAAATTCTCACTGTCATTGGGTTTTTTTGTTTGATTTAATTTGCTCTCATCTCTGTGGTATACTAACATAAATTGTCTGGAAGTAGAAAAGGTCAAAACCCTGAAACAAAATTTCATACATCAAACATAAATACCCAAATGTTAACTTAAGAAAATTTCTTACCATTTGTAGTTATATTTATTTACTGGTCATTGGTAATATATGCTAAATTTAAATAGCATTTATTTTCAGTTCCATAATTAATAATTTATCATTTAAAATTTTATTTGTCTGATGAACTATTTTACTATTATGCAAGCCAGTAGCATTTTAAATAACTAAGAGGTTCCTCATTTCTTGGTATTCTACCCATTAAGAAGATAATAAATATTTTGTTGTTTATTCTGTCCAACTCTTGCTTTCATTGAAGCAAACCACACTTTACCTTTACCCCTCAAACAGGTGAATGATGATGTTGGAATAGATTGGACCAATGAAAATGATCGCCTACTGGTTTGCCAAATGTGTATAAAGTTGGCTGATATCAATGGGCCAGCTAAGTGTAAAGAGCTCCATCTTCAGTGGACAGAGGGTATTGTCAATGAATTTTATGAACAGGTAACTAACTTAACTGTTTATCTTAATTCATACTTGGGCTGCTCATAAATTCACAAAAGCTTGCAAAAGCTGTAAAAGTGTGATCAGTCTCTTTTATATTCAACTAACATCAGAAAAAAAACTAAAAACTCTAAGATAAAGTTATTTGCAAGTATTGCAGAGGGTGGAGGTGGGGGCAGGCAGGAGAAGATGTTGAAATAATGACCTACTGAGACATTAGCAAGACCACTGACATATTGTGTCTTTTTAAAAAAAATAAATTTATTATAATAGAAGCTCATTTACATTTATATGGATGAATGTACATCAGATTAAGTTCATTTACTTTTAATAGTCAATAACAGCATATGAAAAAGCTTTATAAATAGACATTTTATTTGACATGATAATGTGAGAGTAAACACACTACTGAAAAATCTACCACAAAGACATAAGCGTAAGGTGATCTTCCCTACATTACCCTACAGTGGTCAGATTATATGTGAAGCTTTGTTTTGAGTGCTGTGAACTACTCTCTTAAGAGGATTCTGGAGGTAGTGGAGCATGGGTAAAGGATAGGAATCAGTGGCATAAAACGACATGATGAGGGTTGCTGGAGGGGTGGTGGGGGGGGGATGGGATAACTGGGTAATGGGCATTAAGAAGGGCACTTGATGTAATGAGCAGTGGGTGTTATATGCAATTGATAAATTACTAAATTCTACCCCTGAAACTAATAATACAGTATATGTTAACTAAATTGAATTTAAATAAAAAATTTTTAAAAAAAAGAAGTGAAGATAATTTCCCTAGGCGGGGGGGTAGGGGGGAGGTGTGTGGGGGGGAATGGAGTTGATATAGTAACTGTCTTCAGATACTTTAAAGACTGACATACAAATTTAGCATTAAGTGTATCATGTTGGGGAGATTAAAGAAAATTATCACTTAACACAGGGTCTGATTTATAAGAAACAGTAGATTTCTCCTATAGAAGTCTATAGAAGTCTTTCAGTCTATAGAAGTTATAGGGAGATTGATTTCAAGACAATGTGAGAAAGAAATATGTATTATAAAGGTATCCAGAAATAAAATGAGGCACCTTTTTAAGTAATAAATAGCTATCACTGGACATACTTGAAGAAGGATTAGAAAGAACTTCTGTGGGTTTTATAGACAGAACTCATACATAGGATAAAAGGTTTGTACTTTCTAGAAAATAATGTATTACCTTTTCTAGAAATGAGATTAATTCATAATCAATCTCCAAATATTGAAATACAGAAAAAATAGGGGCGCCTGGGTGACTTAGTTGGTTAAGTGGCTGCCTTCGGCTCAGGTCATGATCCCAGGGTCCTGGGATCCAGTCCATGTTGGGCTCCCTGCTCAGTGGGGAGCCTACTTCTCCCTCTCCCCCTGCCCCTCCCCCCACTCATTCTCTCTCAAATAAATAAGTAAAAATCTTAAAAAAATAAAAAAATAAAAGAAATAAAATAACGAAATAAAAAAAGGGAAAATGATAACCCGGTTATAATGATTCTACTACAAAGACATAACCATTGTTGATATTTCAGTATATTTCCTTCATTAATTTTGCTAGGTGACTACTGGTTGACCGTCTATTTTTTTTCCAGAAAGATTTGAAGTAGTTTAAAATAAAAACACTTATACAGTAGTACTATTAAACATGTTGACAAATAAGAATATCAGAAATCATATAATCACAGAAGATATAATTCAACCAAAAGCTGGGATAAGGTAGCACCTTTCACTGAGCAATAAATTATTCTAAGCTTTACTGGCAGCCAAGGCAAAAGGAAGAAAACATGATAGATTATGTATTTGTTTCATAATTATTCCCAGGATTGCATTTTGAAGTACATTTATACTCTAATAGAACAAGGACTGACATAATAAGAAATACTATCTATTAAGACATTAGACCATTTCTTCTATTGCCCTTTGATCAAAGCCAAAAACTCAAGATCACCAAAGTGATAAATGGCAACAAAGCATTTCGACAGGAATCTTTTAGCAATTTGGGTAGAATCTTTTAGCAGTCAAGTAAAAGAGGGAGTTCACACATGAATATCTGGGTTCTTACATAATTGCAGATTTTAGGTGCCAAGTGAATGTTAACTTTACTAGTATTTTTAACTTTCCATGTCATTTATCTTTCTGGTCGACTCTTCATGCTAAATTCCTATTTCTAGGGTGATGAAGAGGCCAGCCTTGGGTTACCAATAAGCCCCTTCATGGACCGTTCTGCTCCTCAGCTGGCCAATCTTCAGGAATCCTTCATCTCTCACATTGTGGGTCCTCTGTGCAACTCCTATGATTCAGCAGGACTAATGCCAGGGAAATGGGTGGAAGGTAGTGATGAGTCAGGAGATACTGATGACCCAGAAGAAGAAGAAGAGGAGGAGGAAGCACCAAATGAAGAGGAAACCTGTGAAAATAATGAATCTCCAAGTAAGTTTTATAAAACCTATTTCTACTGTATTTTTCCTAAGATTTTTTTAACATAGGTCAGATAAATTTTATGCTTCTCATGAATTACATAGTTTGTGTCCAGATATCATCTTCATCTGATTGTGTATAACCTCCCTTCCCTAATATCATAACCCTAGAAGTTACAGATAATGGAATCTATTATAATACCACATTCATACAAAGATACAGTCCCTGTTAAGAAGTAAAGAGAAATTAAGCAGTTGAAACCTGTTCTTCAGGGTATCTTAATGATTTAGAGATGAAGGGAATTTCAGATACCATATAGAGCAACCATAGACTTTTGTTGGCTTAGTTGGAGGAAGGCCATGTGAAGCAGTAAGAGGTAATTATCACCCATTCATGTAACAAATATTTATTAAGCATCTACTTTGTGCCAGGCATTCTTCCAAGTACTGAAGATAGAACCATGAAAAAATCAGACAAAATATAAATAAATCCTTGCCTATTTAGACTTTTTTTCCAGTAGACACTAAGCAAGACAAATCAGTAGGTCTCTAACATGTGAGGTACTGATAAATGCTAGAGTTAAAAAAAAAAAAAAAGGAAGAGGGATATGAAATATTGCAGAGAAAGGTTAAAATTTTAGATAAGGTAGCCACAGATGGTCTAAATAAAAAAGATTAAAAAAAAAAAAAAAGACTGAAAGAAGTGGGGGAATGATCCATGGAAGTATAGATGGAAAAAGCGTGCCAAGGAGAGAGAAAAGCAAACCATATAAATGTCCTGAGGTGGGCATTGGCTGGGTGTTCAAGAAGCATGGGGAGGGCTGGAGTGGCCAAGACAGAGGAAAGGGGGTGATGGAGCAGCAGGAGAGAGGCGGTGGGGAGCCAGATGATATAGGGTTTGCAGGTGGGGCTCTGAGTAAGGTGGGAAGCCATCAGTGATTTTGCGCAGAAGAGTTAGCTGATTGAGCTTATATTTTAAATAGGTTGCCTCAGTTGCTGTATTGAGAATACTCTTGAGTGTGGGGTAGAGTGAGGGTAATAAGTTAAGAGGCTGTTGAAATTACCCAAGTGAGAAAGGATTGTGGCTTTGAACCAGACAGAGTAGTCACATTAAAGACGATGAAAAGTGTTTCCATCTGGTCATTGATTTGGAGCACATCATGTAGCCAAACTAATCCATTTGAACTTACCTGACTATAAAAAGAGATTATTTTTCTTCTCGTCTTGAAATATTCTCTGCTATTTCTCCTGTCACAGGGAGGAGACCCAAATGGCGTAATTAGTAAAACCCATAACCCTTACAGTGCTATTGCACAAATACTATTCTTGTGTTCACGAAAACATAGTATGTGGTTTACATCTGCCTTCAGAAAGAAAGTACAGTCGTAATTGTTTTCAAAGTGCTTACCCGAAATATTACCCCAAAGAGAGACATTCTGATCATCTGTTCCTATTTTTTAGCACAGTCAGGAAAATTCATGACTCATTTCATCTCAGCCATCCAGTAAATACAGTCTAATGTGGGTATTGGCCCATTTTTGCCCTCATATAAGTACTCTGTTGTAAGCTTACAAAACAGAGATAGGGAGATCTTTATTAAGTATAAACTGATGAGGGTTTTGCAAATTTGGTTCTAGGCCAAATTTTTGCCTAAGTTCTGTCCTATATATTAACTTGGGTACAGAATGAGGGGAAAGTCAAAAGTTGTTTTCCTTCAATATTCTATTATCAAAGTAACTGTATTTTATATCTCTGGTGCTTATAAAAATGTTCCCATTAGCAATTTGGGGCTGATCCTGAGATTCAGAGATTGGAGCCAAGATTGGGATTCATGGCTTATGTTTTCACTTGTTCATTTAATAAATATGTATTGTATTTCTCCTTTTCTTTTCGTTTTCTTTCTTTCTTTCTCTTTCTTTCTTTCTTTCTTTCTTTCTCTTTCTTTCTTTCTTTCTTTCTTTCTTTCTTTCTCTCTTTCTTTCTCTCTTTCCCTTCCTTTCTTTCTTTCTTTCTTTCTTTCTTTCTTTCTTTCTTTCTTTCTTTCTTTCTTTCTTTCTTTTGTTTTCATTTCAAAGAGTCGGTAGTTTGCTGTCTAAGGACAGGACAGTTGTTGTTGTTTCCACTGAGTGACATTGGAAAGTGTTGTAGGCTTAGCCTCTTGGAAGAGCTTTGTTCCCATGGGCCCTTACTGATTGCTATTTGAACTCAAACACATTGAAAAAACACACACATAATACAGGCATCAAGAATCAAAGAACACAGGGCAGGAGATTTAACAGGCTCAACTTGTCAACGTTGGCTTTAGCAGCAAGCGCAACAACCAGATATTCAATTACTTTTCGTTCTGTAGGGTTAAGTTGCCATACTGACTTCCAGATTCAGATACATTGCTCTCCAAACCTAGCTCTCCAAACTCTACTGCTGTAGAATCCTAGTAATTTTAATTTCATAATCATATTGACTGAGATGGTTAACTTGATTTAGCCTCAAACTTAGATTTCAGAAAAAATTTAGATTAAACATGCACTGATAATTTCAGCAATTTGTGAAACTTGGAGGTCTCCCAGGAAACACAGAATTAAATGTTTCAATATGGTATCCTAGGGAAAGAAGGCTTTTTCCCAACCTCATAATTAAATCTGAAAGATTCCTACAGCGAACTAAGAGGTTTCTAATGAAGTACTAAGCTGCATTTAGAATTTGAGCAATGAAAGGCTCTTTGTTCTCATTTCAAAAGGTTCCAGTGCTGAACAATTTGGCTCCCAATACAGGCATGTTTTAGACCACCTGCAGACTCTAATCTACGCAAATTTATTTGGTACAAACTTTCTTCTACGTCACCTTATTCAGTTTAATTCCAGAGAGGTTTATTGCTAACATTTAACAGCATTAATAAGAGAGCAGCTGTTCTCATGGGGGCTGCCCTGAAAGGAAAAAGAGAAAAATTGAGCTTTTGTTACCTCTTCCCTATGAATACACTGCCATGAATGTGTATGACATTCAGATGGAGTAATCACCTTGAGTAGTAGCATTTCTTCTATCACCATGATTCAAATCTATCCTTTAGCCAGTGCTGATGTGGAACTCTCTTGATTCAAAGGTTAAAACGTATATTAACATTTAGGTGCACCTGGGTGGCTCAGTCGTTAAGCGTCTGCCTTCAGCTTAGGTCATGATCCCAGGGTCCCGGGATCGAGCCCTGCATCAGGCTACCTGCTCCGCGGGAAGCCTGTTTCTCCCTCTCCCACTCCCCCTGCTTGTGTTCCCTCTCTTGCTGTGTCTCTTTCTGTCAAATAAATAAATAAAATCTTTTTTAAAAAAAAGTATATTAACATTTAAAAATTTCTCAACAGAAACTGATTTGTACTAACTACAATAAAAACAAAGTAGAAATAGGCAAGTAGGTGGCTTTGGTAGAAGAAGAATTTTATAAATGTGCTTTTAAAAATCTAATGTAGGGGCATCTGGGTGGCTCGGTTGAGCGTCTGACTCTTGATTTTAGCGCAGGTAATGATCTCAGGGTCATGGGATCGAGTCCCGATTCTCTCTCTCCCTCTGCCCCTCCTTCCCTCTCTCTAATAAAAAAAATCTAATGTAGTAGTAATATATCTTATTGATTTTTATAGAAATAATTCAGATTTCTTTAAATTTTGTGTGTGTGTGTGTGTGTGTGTGTATCCTTATTAAGAAACTTTCAAATGAAGAAATTGATGTCATGCTCCAGGACCCCATCACCTTCTGTCTGTATACATGCCTCTCACTCTGCCTGGGATGCTGCCCACAACTTCTTCACCCAGTGTGTTTAATTCTCAAGACTTACATCTCACCTCAGGTGTGCTATCCCTTGAAAAAAATCTTACCTATTCCTTTGCAGATCGAGTCATGTGTGTTGCCATGGTTTGATGTCTCAGAAAGAAATTGCACTGCACACTTATTAAAAATGTCAAAAAAGACTTTATTCAAGATTATTGCAATAAGGAAGAGATATTAAACTCAACTCTATTGAAACTAAGGCAGGAGAATTTTTAAGCACTAGCCTGAGCTATTGAAAAAGTACTATAGGACCTTAGAGGGAAGTTGGTCAATGTGATTGAGCCATCTGTTTGCTAATTGGTACTTGTTGAAGTTGGGCACTTACCCTCCCATGGAGACTGGAAGTTAGGGACCCTGTTTTTCTCAATGATTTAATTTCAAAAGAATCACACACAGGTACTTGAGAAAGATGTTCCTGGGTTATAAAACTGGCTAGAAGCTGGGAGAAGATTTATCTGTATTACAAAGGAGCAGAGAAGGTATTTGCACTTTCAACTCTTATAAAGTAAATGCTATAAGGAAAGGGAAGTCAGAGAACTATAATCTGGAAGAAACCAGTCTAAAGTTTAGTCAAGGTGAGGGGAACATTCATACCATCTTGATCACATGCATACATTGTCATAAAACACAAATATAGCATGTGTATTTCGTTTTTTGTCTTCTTTGCTCTCTTCCCTATAAACTGCAAGCTCCCTTAAGGCAAGCTCTTGGACTAATCAGTCTTTGTGTCTGTAGCATCCAGAAAATTGCTTGTCAATTAATAGGTGGTCAATATAAGTTTGATTGATGGGTTTATCTCATAAATAAAATAATGAATACAGTAAATTGTTTTTTAAATTTTTGCTTATGACTCTGCCTGTATCCATTCCCTCTGGCATTTATTCAACTTAATGATTTCGTTATGTGTCTGTATGGTTCAAAAGTAATTCAGGATAATTGAATTTAATGTCCTTTTATTTGATCTGTATTTTTAAATCGATCTTATCCTGTAAAATGCAAGAAATTTTTGTAGTATATTATAATAAAACTGTGGAAGGAATCACTAGTACTTCCATAAAAATTTTGGTGGATGTTTTCCAAGAGATCTAGTTCCTTTGGCACCCCTTATAGCAAACAGATTTTTTTTCTCATTGTTACTATTTTTTCTTCTTTTTTTTCTTCCTCCCCCTCCCCCAGATTATACATTGTAAATCATTGCTACTTCATTAAGTAAACCCAAATATCCCCTGCTGACCATCCTGGTAATCTGTACTATTAACTCTTAATGTAGTCTCAATTAGATCAGAATATCCTGTGGACCACTTTTCCATATCATTGTCATTTTTATGACATATCAACACTTCACCATTTACTTGCAACTGTGGAGCAGAGACTAAGGAGAACATGATTCATCTAGTAAACTCTTACTGAATACTTACTGAAGTCTGGAGCTTTGTGAATATACATACAAAAGGAGGAACAGGTTTCTGTCCATAGGGAAGTTTACAGTCTAAGAGGGGATCTTAGCCTACTTTCTAAATTCTTGGCCTAAGTCTAAAATGGTCACTCAGATAAAGGTACTAAGAGTTATATTCTGGCCGTGAACAGACCCTTTTCTAAGCTCAAGATGAGCTGCCTACTTTACCCGTGCCCTTGAAGGTCTCCCAGATATTTCATGTTCAGCGTCCCCCTCAAATCTCCTCACCTAACATTGCCTTTCTCAGTACATCTTAATACCAGCTACTCAACACCTCAGGCCAGACAGCTCAGGGTTTTTGTTTTGTTTTGTTTTGTTTTTTATTAGTTTCAGAGGTAGAATTTAGTGATTCATTAGTTGCATATAACACAAAGTGCTCATTACATCAAGTGCCCTCCTTAATGCCCATCACCCAGTTACCCCATCCCCCCACCCACCTGCCATCCAGCAACCCTCAATTTGTTTCCTAGAGTCCAGCATCTCTTATGGTTTACCTCTGTCTCAATTTTCATCTTATTTTTTTCCCTCCCTTCCCCTATGTTCATCTGTTTTGTTTCTTAAATTCCACATATGAGTGAAATCGTATGGTATTTGTCTTTTTCTGACTGACTTATTTTGCTTAGTGTAATGCCCTCTAGTTCCATCCACGTCATTGTAAATGGTAGGATTTCACTCCTTTTGATGGCTGAGTAATATTCCATTGTACATATACACCACATCTTTATCCATTCATCTGTCATTTGGGACATTTGGGCTCTTTCCATATTTTGGCGGTTGTGGACATTGCTGCTATAAACATTGGGGTGCATGTGCCCCTACAAATCACTATGTTTGTTATCCTTTGGGTAAATACTTAGTAGTGCATTTGCTTGGGCCATAGAGTAGCTCTTTTTTTAAACTTGCTTCCTCCCTCTTCTTTTTTCCCTACATCTAATCAGTTGCCAAAGTCCTGTTGATTAAACCTCACAAATGTATCTCACATTTATCAAATTCTCTTCATTTCCATTACCTTCACCCCATCCCAAGCCACCATCATCATGCCATATCCTCTCAGCTGAGTCCTTTTTCTCTCTTCCTGCCACCTTCAAAAGATTCTGTAAGACTCAGTGTGATTGCACCTGCTTTTTCACTGTCTCCCCACTAGAGTAAAAACTCCATGCTGGCAAGCATTATGTCTATCAGTGAATGACCAGAACCTTGGTATGTATTAGGTGCTTAATAAATAGGTAAGGAAGTGGAAGACTAAATAGTGAATTATGGTATCAATTCAAATTCTTTAACATATCTTCTGTTTCTTCTGTTGAAATTGATTTTATTACACTTCCTCAACCAAGAGATGCAATTCTGTGAAAATTGGCTTCAGTACTTCTATGTTGAAAACATGAACTGTTTGGGTCACCAAGACAATGTAATTTATCTATTACAAGCATATTTGCTGAGCCTCGTTCTGTATAAGGTGTACGTAGGTCTTTACAAGGCTCCCTAAAAGAAGCTGAGTCTAATAGAGGGGCTAATGCCTAGAATATATGAGAACAAGATAAGTGCCCTAAAGGATGCACATTACCAAGGAAAATGTTTTTGTTACAAGTGACAAGACTCCAATCAAGTGAGCATATACAAAAGGGAAAATGATTGGTTCAGGTAAACCTAATGTTGTCTAGTATCCATGCTTACTTGCACCTGCCCCGTCTCACAGTCCCCTGCCTGACAGCCTGATCTTCAACCTTGCTTTCTTCATGAGACTGGAACTATAGCCAGCTCTATGTTCCCTTCATTCCAGATAAACAAGCAGAGGAGAAAAGATCCCCAGTCCCCATTCCCTTACTCATTCTCATTCTGTGCCATTGGGAAAAATCCCAGGGAAGGACTCTAGCTGACCTGATTTGGGTCACATATATACCCTTTGACCAGTCACTGCGACACAGCTGTGTTGTCAGAAGGGTGGGGGGAGTAGAGTTGACAACCTTTTCTAGAACTACATAATTAAAAAAGGGATGAGAGTTTCCACTCAATGATTTTGGCTATACGGTGATCAGAAAAAGAGGTAATGATAATGAGAAAGGGAAAAAAAATGAAAGCAATCTGTACTCTGAGAAGTATATATGGAGTGAAATGAGAGTTTAGAAGAGAGGGAAAGGGAGAGATTGTTTCTTAGAGGAGGAATTCAGTGAACCCGGATTGGGTCTTAAAATAATAAATGGGTGTGAACTTTCAGTGACTGAGAAGAGCATTTGAGAAAGAGGGCAGTACCAGCTTGAAAGCAGAAGAGTTCACAGTATATACAGGAGAGAGAACAGTGAAGGAGAGACAGAAGCCAGGCTGTAGAAGAAGGAAGACTGCAAACGTGGGTTTGTGCCTCTTGTGGGAGAACTTTGAGAGGAGTTTGACATTAATTTTTTTAGTCTGCATGAAGCAGAACAATAACACTGAAACCAACTTCAAAGAAATCAATCTTGTAGGCTTGTGGGAGTTGAATTAGTTGACAAAGTGAAGAAAGATGTAACAAGAGGTTCTTCCAGTGGTCTAGGTGAACAATCTTGAGGATCTTAGTGTATTGAGAATAATACCAAGAAGCAAGCAAAACTTTGTATTGGGCATTACTGAACATTAAATCCTGTTCACAGTATGTCTTCATGATTTATGACTGATTGTTGCGGTCTTCTTCTTATTTCCCTACTCTCGCAAACGTCATTGTGATAAACAAATCCAGTGATATACGTATCCATTTGGTACCTAGCTCCTATTAATAATGTGAAAAGAAATAACTGAGCACACAAATAAGTGATTTGGTGTTTTCTCAGGAAAGAAAACTTTCAAAAGGAGGAAAATCTACTGCCAAATAACTCAGCACCTCCTGCAGAACCACAAGATGTGGAAGAAAGTCATTGAAGAGGAACAGCGGTTGGCGGGCCTAGAGAATCCGTCCCTGGACCCATCCCCCCAGCAGCATTCCTCAGATCAGATCCAGGCCATCAGGGAAGAGGAGGAAGAGAAAGGGAAGCCCAGAGGAGAGGAGATCCCGACCGCCGAGCAAAACCAGTGACAGTTGGATACAATGAGCTGTGTTTCCAAACAGAGTGACTTGTCACAGACTCTTTTTCAAGCCAGCACAACACTTAGACACAACACTGTAGAAATACGAGAAGATGGGCAAACAGCTATTGCATTTTGGGATTCTTCGCATTTTATGTGTTTATTTTTACAGTGAGGTACATTGTTAAAAACTCTTGCTCAGAGAAGCTTTCACATTTGCAACACCAGCTTCTAAGGATTTTTTTAAAGGAAGAAATATATATGTGTGTGTATATAAGCTCGCACGTAGATACATGTAAAACATATTCACACACATACACGCACATGCACACTGAAAGCCAGGCTTACTGGCTCCACAATTTAGTAACATTCATATTAAGATATATAGTGGTCACTGTGATATAATAAGTTATAAAGGAAAAATAAAGGAAAACAAATCACAAAGGCAATGGTGCGGCTTAGCAGGGAAACAGTGCAGTGAATGTAGGTTACCAACTAAGGAGCTTTTGCTCTTAGTCCTGACGGATGAAAGTTCCAGAGCATTATTTGAATTCTTATACATCCTGCCAACATTGTGTGTGTTGTGTGTGTGTGTGTGTGTGTGTGAATGTGTGTGTGAGAGAGAGAGAGAGGAGTGAAAGGGTGCTTGTGTGTATGTATGTGTGTATGCAAAGAGATTTTTATGGTTTTAGTAGTTCATAGAATAGCTGCAGCAGATGACGCAGCACATCTGAACAAACAGAAGGCAGTTCATTCTGGAGTGTCTTTGAGAGGCCGCCGTCCCAAACGCCTTCCTCCATGCAGTTACAGTACAGATCCCTCCGCAGAGGGAGGGTATTCACAGGCTGGTGAGAGGGCCACGTGACTGGTACTACTGCTCATGCACCACTTGGAGGCGCTCTATCGCCAGCCTTAAACCTGGAAGATAGGCATTTTCCAATCTACTTGCCTAATGAATGTATAGGAGCTGTTTGTGAGTATGTCACTCACCCAAGATCAAATCACCTTTTTAAGGGGATAGCATTCTTTATACATAAACACCTAAGAAGGAGCTGGAGGCAGATCTTTTAATTAGGTTAGAATTCTCAAACGTTGACAGAGAAGACCTGGGGAATTGCTCTAACAGTGATACCCCCGTGTCTTAGTTTGCTGCAAAATGAGTGGTAGAAAAAGAAGAAAGAAAAAAGACAAAAAGAAACCCACTGTGGGAGGATATATAGTGAGAGATGAAGGGGGAAAATTTCAACCCGGGGTTTGGTGTTTGTTGACATAGTGAAAGACCGATTCTTGGCAACTATTGAAGATTGGCTTTGCGTGGCGAAGTTCCCACTGATGGCCCTGTTGTGGTGGTCCACGTGCTGTGGGATGGGGTAGCTTCTATCTGCAGTCTGGTCCGTTGTCTGTTCCTTTTGGCAGGGAAGATTATAGAGGGATTTGGGGGGGGACTGGGCCTATTATTGAAAGTCTTTTTTTTTTTTAATTTTGTTTATCTACACTTGTTTATGCTGTGAGCCAAACCTCTATTTAAAAAGTTGATACTCACTTTCAATATTTTATTTCATATTATTATATTTGTCATGAATAGTTATCTTGATGTAAATATAAGATTTTTTTGTTTCTGTAGATAGTAAACTCTTTTTTTAAAAAAAAAAGGAAAAGGGAAACATTTTTATAAAGTTATATTTTAATCACCATTTTTATACATTGTATCTATCTCCAAGCCCAGTAAGAGAGTGATGATTCATTTGCACGGAGGTCTATGGACAGCCGCTTATCTACCTATCCTGATTTAAATGATAATCTGATACAGTTATTTTATGCCAATTAAGTGAGGATGCCACAAAGAAGGTTTTTTCACTAGGAACTTTTCCTAACTTTTGTGTAATTTTGGGGTCCATGTCTCCCAAAGAGAAGGACTTTCTTAACCAATACCGAATTTTTATGATTGGTGTCCATTTCTTGCCAACACTTTTTGGTCATAATTCCTCTTTCAATACTATGTATGCAACTGCTCATCATTGAAATGATCTTAGCTTCTAAGGAGACCTTGATGGTGATTTCTAATTTTTATTTCCTCTGACGTCATAGAAAAGAGTGTTTACATTTTAAAGATGCCTTTGTTTCTCATAAATGAATATTCTTCCCTCCCAAAATAATGATTGTACATTAACCCGTGGCATTTTCCAAACAAGACAAAGATAATATCAAAAACAAACACATTTGCAAAGCAAATTTCCCATTAAGTAAGAACAAATGAAAAGGCTCAAGTAAATGCAGGCTCTACTTGAATAATGAGAATAATTTCATATTTTTTGACTTCACACTATGTCTTCATTATTCAGGATGTACTGAGTTGTTTTCCATTTTCTTAGTGTTGCCTGTGTGTCTCATGTTTGCAAAAATTACTGTGAGTCAGATACATTTATTTCCCCAGTGACTTTAACTGTTCTCCAGCCCTTGCAAATAAGAGAGGAGGAAAAAAAATTTGTGCTCACATACCTCTTGCATTTAATTCCTTAACAAAATGAATCTTTTCCCTTTCTCCAAATGCCATACATATCTAAAACACTTGTTAAGTAGAGGAAAAATATGGTTGTGGAGCAAGCGGAATGACAGCCGTTCAGTTGAGAGTTTAGAAGCATACACTGGCAGCTTCGTCAAAGCTGGAAAGCCCCAAATAGGGGCCAGCCTGACTGCCAGAGTAGAGGTCTTAGCAAACTACCTGGTTTCATTTATTTTGTTTTAAAATACATGAAGTAATGGTGGCCAAAGCACTTAGAACCTCTTCATTCCAGAATTATGTTCATCAGTCCAGGCAGATTGACCATTTTTTCTTCAAAAATAAATTCCAATCTATTAAAGCTAAAAGTCCATTGAGATAAAGGAATGGAGATCAAGTCTGAGACTTTCATACACATTCATGACATCCCAAAGGATGCCTAGGGACATAAAGAGATGTTTTCCGCTGATGATACTCACCCCCGCCTTGGTGACAGCAATATTACCGTGTTCACTTCCAACTCTGGAGCTTACTCCCTGTGGTGCCAGTGTATTTGTTGCCATTTACTACATTTTTATATGAGCCTATGTAATGGTGCCATTAGATAAACTCAGGTCTTTCAAATGAAGGAATTTCTAGCCCATTTAGGAAAAGGGGTAATTGTATAGATAGCCATAAAACCAATGGTAGGAAAATTTGGAACTGGTGACCTTGATGCTAGGGGTCGCTTTCTGTTAAGGAAAAGACCAGGTATCCTGTGAGCATCATTGGTATTCTTTCCAGCGTGCTCATAGAATGTTTTTTCAGTTATCCGTCTAAGCCAACCTTTAGGATATTGTTTCCTTGGTGAAAACACCACTTTAGTTTTTTTCTAAGTAATAAAATTGTATTTTTTGTCATTTATGTAAGACTTAGTTTTGCTCTCAGTGGAAGATGAAGACAGTAGCTCTGGATAGATCTGTATTGGTCTTCATCTGACAAGTGAAGGGATGTCCTCATATTTAAGGAAATACTCATTTTCTAAAAGAATACCCAATTCTGTGTGTTCCATTTTGATGGAATTCCAGAACAAACCCTAACCATTGCAATCCCAGTAAAACTAAAGAAAAGGGATTGTAGGACATGCAGACTGTTCATATTACCTCTATGTATTGTGATTTCCTCATGTCCCCTGCCTCTCTTGATTTACGATTTCCTGATGTCCCCTGTCACGTGCCCAGAGAACTTTCTTTGAGGGTAAAAGCTGTGCAAAACGCATGAGACTCAGGCCTATTCTTTGTTTAAATGGTGGGAAAATATAAATTATTTTCTAAGTAATAAAGATATGAAAATTATCATCGTAAATAAAGTCTAAAGCTTGAAATGACTGTTTTACAAAAGTGAGCTATTTGTGTGATGAACAACTCCTGAGTAATGAGAAGTGAATAATCAAAAGCTCATTTCTATCCTATTTTGGCAGGTATTTTCTGGTGCTTCTCTGTCAGTATGGGGATCTCCACTCCTTGCCTTTTAAGATATTTCTAAAACAAGAATGAAAACCACAGTAAGGATCTTACTGTCCTCTCTTCCATCCTAACGCTGAGTCCCCACGTGATGCCTTTCTAGCTTATATGCCACTTTGGAAATAAACTGTCTTTTCAAACTGGCAGAAGGCTCTAGTAAAACAGAGTTTTGTAAACTTTTGTAGTCTGGGGAAATCAAGATTATCCTTATTCTAGAGATTATCAGCTCCTGCACGTGGAAAGAAAATATCAATAAAATTTCAAATGCTGATAGCTCAACTCCAGACCATTGAAAGCTAAAATATCTATATAGTTTGAATCCAAACTGAGTTTCCTTTGTTCACCTTTTCTCCTAACAAGCAACAAAATACCTTATGATCATTGTTCTAGGTCATTCATTTCTCTCATGATTTTTCCATGAAAGAAAACTGAATTTGCCGATATTGTCAGTCTGTTTCTAATCTGTTCAACAGAATTCCACTTTAAGATTAGGAAACCAAGTAGCCATTTTAGATGAGGAGCATTCCAAAATTAAATTACTCATAGAACTTCTAATCAGAGCAAATTATGCAAGTTTTAGGTCCTATATTCATATCAGGTTGTTCCTCTAGAAAATATTCAAATTCTTATAGCAAGTTTGGGATAAATTAACTAGACTATAAGCACTGAGTTAATGAAACTGCAAACAGAGCATTGAATAACTTAACTTGAGGTTTTGCATGGTATTTATCATGTTTAGCACTGATGATCCATGGTCAGAGAACAAGAACAGGGTTTTCAGTCTCCACGATGCACCATGGATGGTAGGGCATTTGTGTATCACCACACATTTCATTTGTTAAAATGATGCTGCTTTTCCCTTACCTAATGGTGCTTTTCCCTCACCTGAAGTGTTCTTTACGTTCATACTATAAAACCATTCTAACAGCAGGTTAACAATGGTGACACAAAAGAATTGGGCATTTTGTTGCAAAATACATTTGGAGATCCAAAACTGAACATTAAAGCTTTATTATTTGGTGGAACTCAGTGTTCACATCCGCAGATTCAAAAAAACTGATCCTCCATTAACTGTTTAAGTGCAGTAAGACCGTAAACTACGTGGACTTATATAGAGATGAAAAACAAAATTGGTTTTTGGTATATGCTTCAGGTTCTAAAAAGAGCCTGAATTTCCTATCTAAGGGCAGCTAGTTCTTCTCCATATTATACTTCTGAGGTTGATTGCCTTGACAGGCATTGGTATTCATGGATTTCTGCTTCCCTGAGGAGTGGTGGAACAGAGAAGAGAAGTCAAGCCGACGCCTTCTTGATAAGAACTACTGAACATGTCCGTGTTCAGAAAGGTTTCTTCATTGCTTCCCATCAAGAAGTGGTTCTTTGATCATGCAAATAATTCAATCAAAAAATGCTTCAAAGAGAGTAATATTAAAACATCCTATGTAAGTACTATCAAGAATATTTAAATTTGATTAAGCTTTTGAGCCAAAGCTGTTTAAAAAATTGTTTTTTTAATTATTTGACTAAAACAAAACTTGCAAAATGGCATTCCATGGTATAGAGATGTTAAATATATTGATATAATCAGAACTATTGTGTAATAGAAAACTGGAAAGAGTATTTAGTTCTTTTTCTAAGGTATGTCATGCCTCAGGGAGGCAAATGCTTTATGGAGGGTCCAAGAAATACATGAAATAGATAAAAATAAATTTAGTCCCAATAGTTTAATTAGATCAAGTGTACAAATTATAGCCCGAGTTCTTCTGGGTTTTCCCAAGACAAAGAAATGTATTATCATCCAGCAATTTATCATGGATTAGGCTGTTTTTAAAATAAGTGGTCTATTAATGTAGATTATATTTTACTAAATTGTAACACACTGAAAATGCCAAATACTTATCTTCATTACTAAGAAAATCACATCTTATTAATCTTGACTTTCACAGATGAAGCACTGACCAGGCAATAATCCACACCCACTGCTTCATCTACCAAGACTGACCAAATGGTAGGTTGGAATTTGGAATTCATTAATAGAAAAGAAATTTTAAAAAAAACTATTTTAAAACTTTACTGCCTTAACTAAAATTTCAGTGTCAGAAGTACTTCTTTCAAATGAAACAAATTGTAGCAGGATGGTCTCCCTTCCCTCTTAAAAAAAACAAAAACAAAAACACACAAAAAAACAAAGTCAAACTCATAGGAGAAAAGTGGGGCTTCTCTTCAATTTTATTTCCCTAACTCAAAATAGTAAAGCAAAAGGAATCAGAACTTCTCTGCCACAATAAGGAGAAAGAACGCCTTTCACCCCAAGTTCTAACTCGCCATGCCTGGTTTCATTGTGCAGCCCGTGGTATTAAAAAAAAAAAAAAAAAGGCAGGGGGGAGAGCTATGGTTTGGGAGTGAACACTACATAAAATGTGAAGGATCACCCCGGGATACCTCTCCATCTTTGTGACAAACCAATTTAGTTATCAGTTACTCTGGAGTAAAGGGATGTAATGGATCCATATTTCAACCTGACTTCCTTTATTACACTCAGCACTTACACATGTTTTGGAATGTGAATTAGCCTTTGGAGCTTGGAAACTGCTGCTTGAGTACCTTTTGAAGGGAAGCAATTTTTTTTATACTAGTAATTTTACTCCCTATATTATAGCAAAATATTTGGATGATTTAATGCAAAATTAAAAGTAATTGTTTAGAGATGTTTTATTTGTGTATATAACTTGTTGGTTGTTAGAATTTTCCATCAATCTTCTTTTAAAAGTTAACTGATTATTTTTATGGCTCAAGCAACTCCTATCATATTTTGTTTTAGCTAGTTATAAGCATAAACCAGTACTACGGTGTTGCTATCTTTAAATGATAACCCTAACATACCTGTATATTACTTGTTAGTGGGGTTTATTGGCCTGACTTTTAGTATATACTTGTTCATTGTTGTTTTTTAAAATCACTATTTTTTAATACTCTGTGAAATATTTGCATGGGATTTTCACCATATTATGTTTTGCTTAACTGGTGGTTTTGTTTTTGTTTTCCATTTTTGAGTATCACTTTACTTCTTGATACATTCTCACCGAAGAATACATACCCTTTTTGTTCCAACAAGGACAGTTTGTTAGTTGATGAGCACTGGAAATAAATGTCACTGAACCCACCCACCCCCTGATATTTCTTCCTGAGGATTTTTATCATGCAAATCACAAAATGAAAATTGGTGCTTTTATAAATGTTCTGAAACTTTCAGAACAAATAAATGAAACAAATAATGAAAATGAGAATCTCCCTGGGTTTCTATAATGCTATTAGGATGTGCAACTGAAAGAATTGTAATTTGAATCTAGAATATTTTTGGTTTGAGTTAATTTGGTTAATTTGATTTGGTTTTTGGTGTTAAAATGGGTTTCTTATTCCCGATGGGACAGTTGTTCTGATTGTCATTATTTCTTCCTTTTCCTGACCGAAAACCCAAAAAACAAAACAAAACAAAAAACTGCCATTGGAAAGTTTAAATTAGCATGTCCCAAATATTTGACTTCTTGAGTACTTGCAAACCAGAGTACTTGCAAACCAAATTTAGTATTCCTAAAAAGCAATATTTTCAAAGAAGTACCAACCAAAGTAACAGTATAGGGGATGTCATTTGCAAATGACAGTTTTTAACAAGGTAATTCTTACCACTTCTCAACTGAATATGTTTATTAATAACTTTCCAAATTTATCAACTTATAGAAACCCAAAAGTGAAGCATTGGACTTAAGTGATCATTTTGCAACTGAAATAAATCTTTTCCTTTCACCTGTACCTTGCACTTAATATATGCAGCAATACTTCATATCTTCCTATCTTAATTATTTGTTAAGTAATTTAGTTAATTGCTGATAAGTATTTTGTAAAAAGTAAAATTGTACAGAAAAAATATTAGGTAAGTTGTACTTATTTTTATTGTTTATTAGCTTAGACACTACAGTGACGCTCCTTGTTTGCCAGAATTACTGGAAGTGCCTCTTGATTTTATAGATTTTATATATGTATATATATTTACATATATATTATATATATAAAAATATTACAGTAAACATATACTCAAAATCATTAGAATTGTGTCACAGGTGAACAGTGTGGATGTTACAATGTGAAAACAATGTATAATATAAATACAATTCTGTGGTATTATGTTTGATGTAGTTATTTGTACAGTTCAAGTCCTCCATCCAGTTTTGAAGGCACCCTTCCCTCTTATTTCCAAATGCAGCGGCTTGTGCCCAGACTATGCATGCTGTAGTGAGCCATCCATTGGCCTGTCTACGATTCCTAAGGACTCATGGGGGCTTCTATTCTCATGCTCGCATTCTCTTCCCGATCACTGATGAATTCTTAGGTGCGTTAATCTTCATCTCTCTGTAGCTAAGCTGTGTTCTTTAATCAAAGTCAACACCATAACCAGGATCCCTGGATTTCTGGCATTTAGCCTCAGAATCCTATAAAATAAGCAGTTCAGCCCTTTATCCTATAAATAGTACAATTTATCCTATAAAGATTGTCTGTCGATGCCCAATACATGGGACATTTGGTTGTAAAGACTCAGAATTATTTTTGTTCCACGTATTTGAAAGCTTTCGAAGACTTTGAAGGATTCAAGACACTCAGAGTGTTTTAATTAACTCAGACATGGAGTCCTCAGAAACAAAAGCAAAATGTGATTTCTACCCAAAGTTCTCAAGGATTAATTCTTCAAGCTTACACATACAGATTTCCCCTTTACCTATTAGACAAAATCGCTGCTCCTATGTTTGGTATATTCATAGCTTTCTTCCCTCTGGTCCAAAACTATCCCCTACCAAATAACTAACCATCTATCATTTATATTTCTATGTCTTGGGCAAATTATATCAGTGGAGTATATACACAAACTGTATACTCATATTTTCTTTCTTCCTTTGTGTACACACACACTCTTCCAACCACAGACAGCACAAAGGAGCAAGACTGACAATATCTTCTCGAGATGTGAATCTTATCCCTCGCCCAGGGCTATCCTCTTACAGTGATGCTATGGTCCTCAGTGGAAGGAAGGCAACATCTGGCTATTCCTGACTGATCCTTCATCTCCTTCCTGCAATTAGGTGCAGTCAAACTTGTTTTAGGTAAGGAAAAGTTAATTCACATGGTAGGGTAAGAGAGGTGATGATATGTATCTTTCCAATGGATCCTGAGATTCAGGCCAGAGCAAAGGGATGGCAGTAGAAAGCCTCCTAGATCAACTCAGTGTGTCCTGGCTCAGCTCTACAGATCACCTCTATGCCTGCTAAACCATATGAGGTGGAGCTTGGGATATGGATGCACCCTAACCAATGAAAAGAAAAAAGAAAGAAAATCAGTTCTTAAATAATTAGAAAATCTTCCACTTGTTAGGATAAATTTAAGCTTCTTTAATCCTGAAGCTACTTCATGTCCTGATCATTCCTTCTGACATCATTGCTGGCTTAGGAAAGGAGCCCAAGGTCCACTTCTGCTGAAATCTGTCAGATTTGAAGAACTGTCCAGCTGCCCATGCTGTCTGGGATCTTTTGGCCTCTTGGGACCAGTCAGAGCTGGATGGGTATGTGTTTGTGTGTGTGGTGGGGTTGGGGGGAGCATATCGCTTCATACTTTGTCGTTAGCACTCAGAAGGTACAACGGCTCCTTGCTCTATTGTCAATTTGACTGACTTTTCCCTGCCAGATGCTAAAGGTGAATTCATAGAAGGCCTAGTCTTCAGAGACTTTGAAGTAGTTAACGATGATGTATTCGTTTTCTATTTCTGCTGTAATAAATTACCACAAACTTGGTGACTTCAAACAATGCAAACCTATTTGCTCACAGCTCGGCCAGGTGGAAGTCCAGACGGACTTGGCTGGACTCTGCTTCTGGTCTCTCACAAGATTGAAATCACATGTTTGCCATCTTCCCTGAAGTCTCTAGAATCCGCTTCTGAACTCGCTTAGGTTGTTGGCAGAATGGAGTTCCTTGGGTTAGAGGACTGAGGCCCCTATTCCTTGCCGGCTGGTCCCTGGGAACCTCTCTCAGCTTCTTCAGGCCATTTCCTTTCTCCAGGCATTGTTTTGTTCACCAGTCCCATCTTTAAACCGGCAATGTCACATGATTCCTTCTTAGACTGTAAGACTTTCTCACTTCTGCTACATCCTTTCTGTCTCCAGCTAGAGAATGGCCTCTGCTTTTAAAGGCTCTTGTGATTATATTGGGCCCAAAGAATCCAAAACGATCTCCCTACTTTAAGATCTTGAATTACATTTTGAAAAGTCTCTCTTGCCATGTAACTTAACATATTTACAATTTTCTGGGGATGATGGGGTGGACATCTTTGGGGGCTATAATTCTGTCTTACACAAATTATGAGTAGGATAAGGAACACAGTGAAGATAAAGAAGGCATATGGGCCACACAGTTATTCTACATAATGGAATCTCATGCCTACAATGAAATTGAGGGGAAGGTATAGAGATTTCTCATATACACCCTGCTCCCATACACTCAGCCTCCCTCATTATCAATATCCCTATCAGAGTGGTATAGTTGTTACCACTTATGAACTATTTATGAACACATCATAAATCACCCAAAGTCCATTATTTACCTTAGGGTTTACTCTTGGTGGTGTACATTCTAAGGGTTTGGACAAATGTATCATGACATGTATTCATCATTATGGTATCATATAGGGTATTTTCATTGCCTTAAAAAATCCTCTGTGCTCTGCCTATTCATCACCCCCAGCCCTAACCGTTGACCACCACTGGTCTTTCACTGTCTCCATAGTTTTATCTTTTCCAGAACGTCCTAGAGTTGGAAACATACAGTATGTAATGTAGCCTTTTCAGATTAGTTTCTCTCACTTAGTAATTTGCATTTAAAGTTCCTCCATGTTGGGGTGCCTGGGTGGCACAGTTGGTTAAGCATCTGACTCTTGGCTTCAGCTCAGGTCATGATCTCAGGGTACTGAGATCCAGTCCTGCATCGGGCTCCACACTCAGTGAGGAGTCTGCTTGAGATTCTCTCTCCCTCTGCCCCTCCCACTTGTGCTTGTGCTGTCTCTCTAAAATAAATAAATATTTTAAAAAATAAATAAATTTCCTTCATGTCTTTTCATGGCTGGGTAGCTCATTTCTTTTTAGTATGGAATTATATTCCACTGTCTGGATGGACCACTGTTTGTTTATTTACTTGCTGAAGGATATCGTGATTGCTTCCAAGTTTCAGCATTCCAAGCTGCTATAAACATCTGTGTACAGGTTTCTGAGTAGACATACGTTTTCAACTCCTTTGGGTAAATACCAAGAAGTGTGATTGCTGGATCATATACGAAGAATATGCTTAGTTTTATAAAAAACCACCAAACCCTCTTCCAAAGTGTGTGTACCATTTTACATTCCCACCAGCAATGAGTTTCTAGGCCTTTTCAGTGCAGAGATCTGGGATATGTATTACTCAAACTGAAAACTCCTAGTTCCAACATGGAACTACAAAGTTTTTCTTAACCTCATTCAACTTAAATTATAAATGACACTTTAAGTGATAAGCCTGGATGAGGTCATAGGGAGTAAGTGTAGGTAGAGCAAGGAAGATATTCCAAGGACTGAACTGTGCAGTGCTGTGGCAATGGATATTAGCAGAAAACGACCACTGAGGCAGGAGGAAAAGCAAGGGAGTGTGGGGTTCCAAAAACTGGGTGAAAAAGATGGGTCAAAGAAGAGGGCACAATCAGTGGTATATAATTCTGCTAATAGATCAATTAAAATGAAGCCTGGAAATTGATCACTGGATTTATTAATGTGAAGGTCTTTGATATTATTGACAAAAGCAGTTGTGGTAGAACGGTGGGAGCAAAAAACAGAACTGGTGAGACAAGAAATGGAGAAGAGGAATTTTAGCTAAGGAGTACCGATGAAAGTGTAGCCTTAGAAACATGGACCATACATCCATAGGAATCGAAAGAAGACAAATAATATGAATACACATGCAGGTGGGGAGTAAATGTGGTGAGAGCAGAATATAGTATTTCTTTCCTGATTTTTAGAATTTCATCAGTGAGTTCCCTAAGCAAGGTCATCAGTTGATAATGAAAGTTGGGGGGAAGAAAAGTTTGAGGAAATCATTCAGGAGAAAGGGAAAGTGATTAGGTTATTAAAAGGTATATTTAACAATGCCTCTAAGACCCAATGAGGTTAGAGGTCATGAGTTTAAGATAAGCCCTGAGGGCATGTTAGTGAGTTTTTCTTCAAGTATTGAAAATAGTTGGATGTAAACACAGAGTAGACAGGAAGTTGGATTAGCCCAGCTATGGTTTGCCAAGGAAGAACAACAAATTAACCAATGGACAAGGGAACGCACCATTGCGCTATAGAAGTGAGTGATTAAAAAAATTGCATGAAACTCAGGTAAGGAGAGAAAAGACAATATGAATGTTCTGGGTTAAATTGTGCCCCCCCCCAAAAAAATGTTGAAATCCTAGCCCCCTGTATCAGTGAATGTGACCTTATTTGGAAATAGGATCTTTGTAGATGTGATCAAGTTAAGATGAGGTCACTGGAATGGGTCCTAATAAACTATGACTGGTGTCCTTTTAAGAACAGGAGAAGACAGACACACAAGAGAAGATGGTCATGTGACAATAGAGGCAGAGATTGAAACGATAAATCTACAAGCCAAGCAATGCCCACAATTATCAGCAAGCGCTGAAGGTAGAAGAGGTAAGGAAGGATCCCTGTAGGTTTCAGAGGGAGCATGGCTTTGCTGACACCTTGAGTTTGGACTTCTAGCCTCCAGAACTGAGATAATAAAGTTCTGCTGCTTTAAGCCACCCAGGTTGTGATACTTTGTTATTGCAGCCCTGGGAAACTCATTCATTTATGGTTAATTACTCACCACAGTGGTGGAGTTGAGTGGTTTTGGTAGAGATTATATGGTCGGCAAAACCTAAAATATTTACTCTTTGGCCCTTTGCAGGAAAAGTTTGCTGACCTGTGGTCTACAGTATGGAAGTAGGATACAGTCCAATGCAGGGCTATATACGTGAGAAGCTCTGACTATTATGTAAAGTAAGTATTATGTACATTCAAAACTGTAACATGAACTGTGGACTCAAGCGGTCAGAAGAGGAACCATGATAGAGAGTGAACTTGAGCAAATTGGGGGTAGGCCAAATTACATTCTCAGGGGAGAACTGCATTTCTCGGTGAGGATAATAAACACTGTTTCCCCTTAAATGTACCAATGGCCACCTGTTAGATGCACTAAAAAGTGTAAGACCTATTGTGATGCTTGCTCACTAGCAAAGGCCGGTTTGATTGCTAAAATAAAATATTTGGTCTTTCAGAGTCTGAATGCACCATTGCTTCTTTGTAAGATTTATTATTTTCTTTTTATTTTCCTTGTATCCTTTTTTTCTTTTAGTAGTAAGATGTGCTTATAATCATATTTGATTATTGGTTAATGATCCTTACCATTGTGTGAACTGAAATTATACATGTAATGATGATACTTTCCAGTCATTTGGTGCTTTGTTATTTGAAATATACTTTTGAGTACATCATATCATTAAATCTTTAAAACAACCCTATGAATGTGTTTTGTTTTGATTTTAATAAAAATTCTGCTTTATGAAGTTGAGATTCAGTAAAGTTTAGTGACCAGGCGAGAGTGACAGCCATTTAGGAATATGGTGGATCTTGGGTAATACTGGTAGCAAATTCATTTATTCCTATAAACCAAATGCAAGCTAATACTGCTCAGAATCTCCTAAAATGGTACTCTTGGGAAAAGAATTTATTATAATTGTAGAATTTTTAAGCGCAAGGAGTTCTCTCTCCTTGGAATTTAGATAGAATAAACAAGTGGATGCCAAAAATTCAGTGTTTTTCTTTTTTTCTATTAGACCGTTATAAATTGGATATGAGCAACTGATCATGCGTCTGAGAATTGACCCTTTCTAGAGAGAACTCTGCAGAGCCTTGATCCTGACCTGGTACACGCAGTCCCTAAGATTCTAGAATCCCAACGAGAAAAGAAACCATGCAGAGATTTAGCCTATGAGCCTTTTTTTTTTTTTTTTTTTTAAACAGAAGGATCCCAGTGATGTCCTCAAGGAGCAGCTGGCTTAAAAACTTTTTGGAAGGAGAAGGAGGGATCTTTGTTACAAACTTCCGCCCCTCCTCCTGCTTCTGTTCCCTTCCCCTCCGCCCCCTGCAGAGTTGTGTTTCTGGGAATCAGCAAGTAAGATCACAAGTGGTCTTTTCTCCTTTCACTCTCTCTCATACAGAAAGCTTTATCACGTGTGGCCTTAAACTTGCAGCAAATTGCAAAGAAATGGCTCAAAAGCTTCAGCTCTCTCTGTGCCCTGGGAGCTGAGATGCACATCAGTGGCTTTTCTGCAGACTGCCAGAGAAAAGAGGCTAGGAGGAAAGAGGAAAGAGTCGAAATTGCCCAGGGGTGAGACCATGCCCTTCTTTTCTTTCCCCTAATTTGCTCTGTCTGTGTCCATCCAGGCTCTCCTCACCTGGCAAAACTGCTCAGAGCTGCTGTAGAATTCACCCCAGTTTTCTCTTTCAATCTGTGGGGAGTAGGGTCCAGCCCCTCGCTGAGCACATTGGGAGGAATTGGCTGTCTTTGATCTCCACCTCCAGGTAAGATTTAGTTCTCTGCTTTCCGGTTTTGTGACTATCACGTCCGATTCTCATAGGAGAGAGGCTAATCAGCCCTTCAGTTATGCACGGCACTCGTCTTATCCATACCCACCGTCAAAGTTGTTGTGGCCCTTGTTAGGTTAAAGGACCCTGGTTAAAGTCAGATCAACTCAGATCTGGGTTCAAATTTTGACTCTCATAACTTACTAGTTGGGTAGTTCTTGACCAGTCACTCTGAGTTGTATCATTTTCTATAAAATGGGGATTCTGATGCTTACCTTGTTGAGTTGTTTTAAGGATTAGCAAAAGGTATATCATTCACCTGGCACAGAAATAGTACTTATTCAATCTGAATCTGACACAGTTAGTTGTATGGGGTGGGGCGGGGGAGGGAGGCAGGGTTCAGCTTTCTTAACACACACTCCTTGTTCGCAAGTACCATGAGATTACTTGGTGCCCAGAAGACAAGCTAGTGCAGAGGTTTTCCTCGCATGGGTGTGGATGACTAAGAGAAGAGGGTGGCTGCTTTCTGACTTGCTCTCTGGCAGTCTTTAAGGTTTGACTGTGGATGGAATCTATGTCACAGGATCACGGACAAGAGGTTCAGGGCATCTGCATGATCCAGTTACAACCTTCCTAGGCTGTCTGTGCTCTTTAAAGACTGGGAGATTGATTTTCAAACCCATATGAACAGAGAATTCAATTTTTTTTTTTTTAAGAGAAATAGAGAAAAACTGGTTGGCTTCTTTTTCCATGGCCTCCAGCATAAGATACACTCTTACCCAGGCTGTTGGATGAAAACTTTGCCATAACTCTTTTCCTGGTGGAATCTGTTCAAGTGGTGGGAGAACAGTTAAGGATTTGCCAAATGCAAATCCTTCTCAATAACTGTGTGCTCTTGCTCTACTTCTGAAACTGCAAATGAATGGGGGGAGAGAGAGAGAATCTGGAAGATCTTTCCATTCAAGTCTTTGAGCTCTCCTTCCCCTTCTTTTCACAGAGGAATGAAAAGCTCAATGCTCATAAACATAGCCTCCTTGAAACATATTATCCTTGAGATGATATGCAAATTAGCCATCAAGATGAAATTCTATTTTCAGTAAAAATCTGCAGTGTCAGTGTTTTAAGCTGAATGCTGTTTTGCCCTAACACAACATCATCTAGGATGATGATAGTTCTCTTATTTTTGTTATCACTTCTGGATTCTAGGTAGAGTGATTTTTGCATGATCACCTCCAAGTATAAGAGACAACGTGTCTCAAGTTTTTCATATTGTTTTCAACATGATTGTTTTTCTCTTTAGCATTAGCATTCTGGTTGTCACCCTTTGAATCTTTTAAAGCTACATTTAGTGTAGTGATAGTATATTTAATTATTAAAGAATTAATTTGCATGTTTTTGTCCACTGGCTTTTTATTATGATTGGCCAGAAATAATATATTGAACCCCTGAAATAGTAGGTCAGTTTGAATGGTATTTAAATTTTTTCTGGTATATATTTCTAGCTTGGTGATATGTTTATACCTTTAATATTTAAAATATTTTTATATGTTCATTATAGAAAAATGAGAAAATATAGACACACAAAACGTTTTTGAAAACATTATCTGCATTGTCACCAACCAGGAATAATGTGTTAACCTTTTCTTTAAAGACTTTCTGAAACTTTGTTTCTATGCATATACACATGTGAAAATGTGTGCTTCTTTTATAAAATAGAGTATTATATATATTGTTTTATACCATAGATTTTAAAAATCAGCTCTATAATAAACATAGTCTATATAGCTATATTCACTTCTTTTTACTAATTTCTAATGGCTTCAAAAGATTTCATTGCATGAATAAGACCATAATTTGTTAGACATTTAGGTCATTTAGTTGTTTTGACTTATTATTTATTATTATTATTAGCAGTGGGTCTCTAGCAGTTTAATTAAAGGTACTCAGTAGTCTTTTAGTTAGAAACCTATTTAACATTGCATAACCCAGTGTTTCTCAAACTCCCTTTTCATTGTTCTGACAAAATATTGTTCTGGACAACTAGTTTCAGTGACTCAGTGAATGTACAACGTTGGCCATAGGTATTAGAGAGATGGTAAAGAAGAATTTCTATGTCCTTAGTTTCTTAGAATTTTTTTTTTTAAAAATCAGGAATGGATGTTGAATTTTATCACCTGATGTTTTGCATCTACTGAGATTTTATTATTTTTTACTTCGAATTCCTTTTTTTTTCCAGCTTTACTGAGATGTGATTGACAAATAAAGATTGTATAAATTCATGTCACACAATGCGATGTTTTGATATACCTCTATAACATGTTGAATTTTTAATGTGATGATTTAGGTGAATAAAGTTCCTAATATTAATTGTTATATTTTAAACTAGATCTTAGTTCAAGAATATAAATTCATTTGGATTTGCTAGTATTTTATTTAAAATTTTAGCATCTCTAAATTTCATATGAAGTGTTTTTCTTGTACTATCTTAATGAGATTTTGTTATCAAAATAATTGTGACTTTTTAAAATGAATAGAGATTTTTATCATGTTTCAGTTACCTACTATTTTCTCCTTGAAGGATATCCCTTGATAAAGGACTCCTGTTACATCATCTATCCTTACTAGTTTTGTTTAGGGGATCGTTTTAGAGTATTTTTGTTAATGTCTTCCTTGGCTATTTTTCTCTTCTGGTCTGTATTAATACAGGTAATTAATAATTGCTAGAAAACTATCTATTTGGTCGAGACTTTAAAGTTATTTCTATATATTGTGCATAATTTTTATGTTTTATACTTTTAAACATCTGTGTTTAGAGCTCACTAATATTATATTCTGTGTCTTTGTCTTTTGATCTCACTTAGCATTTTCTGCTCTTTGCTTACTTTAGTTCTTTGGTTTTTAACTTTTTTCTATTTCATTTGACTCTCTTTTGCCCATTTTTTAAAAGTTAAATTTATGTATCAATCTAAAAATCAAATAATCTAAAAATCTTTTTTTTTTTTTAACAGGCCCTTGCTATACCCTTCTCAACTCATTTGCTACTCCCTGGAGGAATCTCCTCCACTTTTAATTGTTCAGGTCTTTCTTTTGATATTTAGTTAAATATTTCAAAATAAATTGATTTTTCAGTTTTGAGAAATTATCTATGAATTCAAACTGTGAAGGATGAGGTTTAGTAAACACAGAATAAGAATTACATAAAGTCAAAAAAAAAAAAGGATCACATAAAGTCAAGGCAGATAGGCAGAATAAGCCTAAGTTACTACCACAGTACATTAAATTTTACTCGTAATGTTATTCCTTTAATTAGTGTGATAAAAATATAGGAGATTTCTATTAACATGCAAATGTATCATTTGATAAATATTAGGGTGATCCAGAAGTTATTTTGTTTTCTAATCTCGTCACTTACATTACTTTTTCAGGCAGGCACTGAGCCATGCAAAACCCTAAAGAAGTAGGCCATGGGACATGTAAATACTGATATGAATAGGGAGAAAATAGGTTCAGAGTATGTGGATCTGTCCAGGGCTTGGTAAGGATGGGTGGATGGGAAATTAAACATAGGAAGGGAGGCCATCTTTCTTACTTCAAGGCAGGTTAAAGTAATTTTTGCCTGAATTAAATGTAAGTCTGTGGCACAAATCGTGCTGCTTCCGTATCTGTCAAACTAAAATGATACATAAATTGGTCCTCTTCTTTTTTTGCCATAATTTATACCTTTCTTTGGTTGCTGCACACCTATAGGAATTGCAGTGTGCTACAGGGATCTACAATGGGCATCAGTCTTTTCTACCCATTCTGTTAGGATAGATTTAAAGGCTTTAATGACAATTTTCATGAATCAATATTCAAATGTTTGAATTCCTCTTCCTTTCCTGCTTGCTTCTAGTTTAAGCTGGCAAGACCACAAAGTTAGCAAAATTCTGCCTCATTATTTATTCCAAAAGCAACATTTAAACTTATTCTTTGCCATAATGAGGTTTAAGCTGTAGGGATTGGGAAAGAATGCTGGCTAGAGAGTCCCCATAGCTGGATTAGTTAATCAAATATACTGGTCAATTTTAATTGAAAAACTTTGCCAACTTACTGTGGTAAAATAAGGTAGCTTCACATCAAATCATGTCCCCAGCATCATGATCTACTGTGAAATAAAAACATTATTTAATAAATGGTGGATTCAAATTAATTTTTGTTTTTGTTTTTATTTTTTACTTTTGAAATCAACTTCGACAGGATCAGAGTCAAGGAATATTTTCATAATGGACACTTCATCCAAAGAAAATATCCAGTTATTCTGCAAAAGTTCAATGCAAACTGTTGGGCGATCTTCCTTTAAAACAGAATATTCTTCCTCAAAGGAGAAACAACGATGCTGTGGTAAACTGAAGGTAACAAACAATTAAATGGTAAACAAACAACCATACGTAGTGAACGAAAGAGTAACAAAGAATTAGGTGGGAGGAAAAAAACACGAATTAGGTGGAAGCTATGTTGTTGACTCTCCATCCAGATATGTGCTATGCAATTTCATAATTCATATTTCTGTGCAATTACATATTTCCCATATGTAGCTAGAAGCAAGAATTTTTTTCCCTTTTTAAAAAGTGAACTTAGGTGCAATTTATTAAAACTACACTTTACCAGACAGTGAAATCCATCTCTCCCTACCATGTAGGTTAAATTCGTAAATATTACTCTCTGGACTCATTTGAATGCGCCTCTTAAACTGAAATAAGAGAGGAAAGAAACTAACATTTATTCAATTTTTACCATGTACCAGATATTATGCTAAGTATAGTTATAATATTTAATCCATAAAACATCCATATTATTCCCATTTTATAAATGAAAATTTTGACTTTATTTAGTTAAGTTTCCACTTGCGTGTCAAGCTGGAGTCAGATTAAGTGTGACTTGTCCTATTTTCCAGGTATTTTTGGGTGCCTTGTCTTTCGTCTACTTTGCCAAAGCATTGGCAGAAGGCTATCTGAAGAGCACCATCACTCAGATAGAGAGAAGGTTTGATATCCCTTCTTCAATGGTGGGAGTTATTGATGGTAGTTTTGAAATTGGTAGGTATTGCTGATGACTGGTTTTACTTTTACATGTCTTCTAGGCATGACTAAATGACATCCTTGCTGCATTCTCTTGTCTGTTAGGATCAGAGTCTATCTGTAAATTCTTGTTGAGACAGAATTTGCTAGGACCTTATGTTAACAGTAGAGGCAATTTGTTCTTCCCAAGCAACCAACAATAAATTTCCTGCCCCAGGTGTTCAACACTATATGATTCACACAATTTAGAGTTTCCAATCAGAGTGAGAGACTTTCTTGGAGGAGAGGGTGAGGTGCTATTAGGATTTTAAGTTAGAAGTATTTAGGAAGTGTTGTTACAAGAAGAGTCCTATATCCTGACAGCCCTGTGATTCAAAATTTGGAAGAATTCAGATGGGTTCTACAGATATTTATTGTAATAATTTAAGAAGTGAAACCATAAAAGGGGTTTCTGCCCAGAGGTCAACACAGAAGAGAAAGAAATCCTATTAATGAGAACAGTAGAGCAAGGCAGGCAAGAAAAATTCTACTCTCACATGTCTTTGGGTAGCAGTTGACTATGGACTTCCTCTTGGCACTGGAAAAGACCAAGTGATTTTAGTTACTGTTTTGGAAGTACTTTAAGGAGTGTAATCCCAGGTACAACTTCCTGATTTGATAAACTACAAGGCTTTAGTTCTTCACCAAAGTAAACAGAATGGTAGCCTCTGGGGTCCTTACTACCTTTTGGGACTCAAATATATGCTTTACTATATATAGTAAAATCTCTAATGACTCCAGGTTCAGCTCACTTAAACTTTCAGAAAAGTGAAGAAATATTTTTCAACTCTGCAACAATGACTTTTTAAATACATACTGTATATTTTCAGTTCTTACCCTGAATATCACAGAAAGAATGAAAAGAATGAATAGGTAACCTTTTACATTTAGGGTTTTCTTCCCAAATCCATCTGTCAGCATCCTACTAAAATGGGATTACTTAGCTCAGTGCTAATCAAATGTTAATGTGCATACAAACAACTGGGCCATCTTGAAAAAATGCAGGTGCTCATTCTTTTAGGAAGGGGAATAAGACTGCCTTTTTACAGGCTCTCCTACGATGTGATGCTGTTAAGTAAATGGGCCATATTTTGTGCAGCAAGTTTCTAAAGCATCTGGTCATATCATTCCCTTGTGTAAATTCCCTAGATAGGCCTTGATAATTGATGTATTCCTTGATGCCTCTCCTATCTATAGCCCTAAACTGAATGAAGGTAAACTGAATCAAGGTAAGAGTGACACACTGAATCACAGGAAGAAACCAGTATGAAGAGGCAGCTGTTACAGATTGAAAGATTAAATCACATAGAAAGAAGAAGAAATGAGCAGATAGAAAATTATATATCAAGTGATACTTTAATTATGGCTCACTCTAGATTATGGTATAAAAACATTTTAGAGCCGAAGTCTTACAATATGGTCCAAATTTTTCTTGGGTCCCCACGTCCTGATGCAACTTGAGAGAGTCTATATTCGATAGAGAGTACTAATATTTCACAGGAAGTGACAAAGGATCTTGAGAATAAATTCATTCTTCCAGACCATTCCAAAGATGGAAGTTATTTATTGAATTAGATACAATAAAATGTATCTAATTCAATAAATAAAAGTGGGTTTCCTGACCATAATCTTAAACTACTCCTTTTGCCTCCTTCCTTCCAGGATTCTGGACCCACTCCCACCTTTGTCTCTAGCTCTCCTTTCTTCTTTTTTGTAGAACAATTTCATTTATCCTCTGATATCATTTGGCATTATTATCTCATGTCCACATACTGGACACTCCATTTTTTTCCCAAGTATTTTTTCATAACAAAGTCTTTCTCCAACAACAACAGAGCTGCTAAGAAAATTAAAAAAAAGTTTTCTATATCATGACCTCCTACTATTTCCAAATATTCTCTTTCAAATACTTTCCCATATATTCTTTTTTTTTTAAGATTTTATTTATTTATTTGAGAGAGAGAGAATGAGAGAAAGCACATGAGAGGGGTTAGGGTCAGAAGGAGAAGCAGACTCCCTGCTGAGCAGGGAGCCCGATGTGGGACTCGATCCTGGGACTCCAGGATCATGACCTGAGCTGAAGGCAGTCGCTTAACCAACTGAGCCACCCAGGCACCCCTTTCCCATATATTCTTATAAATATTGAAAAGTTTTGCTTTTCACATTCTAGTATTTAATCAACTTCATATAGATTTTATAAAAACTTTGTTTTTTAAAAAAATACATTATATGTTAAAAAAAAAAGAAGAAGATAGCAGGAATGGAAGAATGAAAGGGGGGAAATCGGAGGGAGAGACAAACCAGGAGAGACTATGGACTCTGAAAAACAAACTGAGGGTTCTAGAGAGGAAGGGGGTGGGATGATGGGTTAGCCTGGTGATGGGTATTAAAGAGGGCATGTTCTGCATGGAGCACTGGGTGTTATACACAAACAATGAATCATGGAACACTACATCAAAAACTAATGATGTAATGTATGGTGGTTAACATAACAATAATAAAAATATTAATGACAAAAAAAACTTTGTTTTTTAGAGTAATTTTGTGTTCACAGCAAAATTGAGTGAAAGTTACAGAGATTTTTCATATATACCCTACTCCCACAAATGCAAAGCCTCTCTCATTATCAATATCCCCCACCAGAGTGGGACATTTGTTACAGCTGATGGACCTACAATAACATTATTGTCATTCAGAGTCCATAGTTAATATTAAGGTTCACTCTTTGTGTTGTATATTCTATGAGATTGAACAAATATATAATGGTATGTATCCATTACTACAGTATCATGCAAACTACTTTCACTGCCCTAAAAATCCCTCTGCTCTGCCTATTCATCCAAACTTTCCCCTAGCCCTGGCATCCACTGATGCTTTTAATGTCTCCATAGTTTTGCCTTTTTCAGAATGTTGTATAGTTGGAATCATACAGTATGTAGCCTTTTCAGATTGGCTTCTTTCACTTAGTAATATGCATTTGGGGTTCCTGCGTGTCTTTTCATAGCTGGATAGCTCATTTCTTTTTAGTGCCAGATAATAATCCATTTTCTGGATAGGCCTTCATTTACTTATCCATTCATCCACTGAAGGACATCTTGATTGTTTCAGTGTTGGCAATTATGAATAAAACTGCTATAAAATCCCTGTTCAGGTTTTTGTGTGGACATATTTTCATTTTCACCTCATTTGTGTAAATACCAAGGAGCATAACTGCTGGATCATATGGGAAAAATATGTTTAGTTTTGTAAGAAACTGCTAAATTGTTTCCCAAAGTGTTTGTACGATTTTGCATTCCCATTAGCAATGAATGAGCTTCTTTTTGCTCCATGCCCTCACCAGCATTTAGTATTTTGGATTTTGGCCATTCTAATAAGTATGTAGTGGTGTCTCATTGTCATTTCAATTTGCGGTACCTTCATGTCATATGATTTTGAACGTCTTTTCATATGCTTATCTGCCACCTGTTTATCTTTTTTGGTGACCTGTTAAGTTATTTGGCCTATTTTTAAATCTCATTGTTTGTGTTCTTATTGTTGAGTTTTAAGTGTTCTTTGTATATTTTTGATAACTGTCCTTTATCTGATATGACTTATGCAAATATTTTTTCTCAGTCTGTGGCTTTCTTTTCATTCTTTTGACAGTATCTGTCACAGAAAAGAAATTTTTAATTTTAATGAAGTCCAGCTTATCCAATTTTTTTTGGTCACTGATTCTGCTTTTGGTATTGCATCTAAAAAGTCATCACCAAACCTAAGGTCATCTAGGTTTTCTCCTAAGTTATCTTCTAGAAGTGTTACAGTTTTGCATTTTAAATTTAGGTCTGTGATCTCTTTGCCTTTATTTTTGTGAAGAGTGTAAGGTCCATGTCTAACTTCATTTTTTTTGCAAGAGGATGTCCAGTTGTTCCAGCACCATTTGTTGAAAAGATTATGTTTGCTCTATCTTATTACATTTGCTCCTTTGTCAAAGATCAGTTAACTATATTTAAGTAGGTCTGTTTCTGGGCTATGAATTCTATTCCATTGATCTATTTGTCTATTCTTTCACCACTGTTATACTGTCTTGATTAATGTGGCTTTACAGTATGTCTTGAAGTTCGGTAATGTCGATCCTTTAACTTTGTTTTTCTTCAGTATTGCGTTGATTATTCTGGGTCTTTTGCCTCTCCAGTTTGTCAGCTTAGAAACCGTTTTGTCAGTATCCACAACATAATTTCCTGTGATTTTGGTGGAGACTGCATTGAATCTATAGAACAAGTTGGATAGAACTGGCATCTTGACAATACTGTCTTCCTATTCATGAACATGGAATGTATCTCCATTTATCTAGTTTTTCTTTGATTTCTTTCATCAGAGTTTTATAGTTTCTCTCATGTAGATCTTGTACATATTTTATTAGATTTATACCTAAATATTTCATTTTGGGGGGTGATAAAGTAAATGCTTTTTCAATTCCATTTGTTCATTGCTGGCATGTAGAAAAGCAGTTTACTTTTGTATATTAACCTTGCATCTTTCAACATACTATAATCATTTATTAGTTTCAGGAGTTCCTTTGTCAGTTCTTTTGGATTTTTTATATAGATGATCATATCTTCTGGGAGCAAAGACAGTTTTATTTTTTCCTTCCCAGACTGTGTACTTTTACTTGTTTTTCTTGTCCTATTCTATTTAGTAGAACTCCCAGTACAATGAAAAGTAATGGTGAGAGGGGACATTCTTACTCTGTACCTGATCTTAGTAGGAAGCTTTGAGTTTATCATCATTAAGTATGATGTTAACTCTATGTTTTTGTAGAAGTTCTTTAACAAGTTGAGGAAATTTGTCTCTCTTTTGCATTTACTGAGTTTTTATCATGAATGGTTGTTGGATTTTGGTCAAATGCTTTTTCTACATCTATTGATATGAGCATATGATTTTTCTTCTTTAGCCTGTTGATGTGCTGGATTATATTAATTAATTTTCTAATGTTTAACTGGCCTTGTATACCTGGGATAAACCCCACTTGGTCATGGTGTCTAATTCTATATATTGTTGAATATGACTTAATATTTTGTTGAGGATTTTTACACCTGTGTTCATGAGAGATATTGATTTATAGGGATTTTTTTTGTCTGGTTTTGGTATTAGGGTAATGCTGGCCTCATAGAAATGATTTAGGAAATTTCCCCTCTGCTTCTGTTTTTCAAAAAAGATTATAGAGAATTGGTATAATTTCTTCATTAACTGCTGGGTCAAATTCACCAGTGAATATTTCTGGGCCTGGTGCTTTCTGTTTTAGAAGGCTATTGATTATTGGTTCAACTTCTATAATAGATATAGGCCTGTTCATATTGTCTATTAATTCTTAGATTTGGCAGATTGTGTCTTTTAAGTAGTTGGTCCATTTTATTTAGGTTATCAGATTTATAAGCATAGAGATGTTCATAGTACTCCTTTATTATCCTTTTTATGTCCATAAAATTTATAGTGATGTCTCCCCTTTCATTTCTGGTATTAGTAATTAGTATCTTCTCTCTTTTTTTTTTTTTTCTTTTCTTTTTGGTGAGCATGACTAGAGGCTTATTGATTTCATTGATCTTTTCAAAGAATCACCTTTGGTTTTGCTGATTTTCTCTTCTGAGTTTCTGTTTTCAATTTCATTTATTTCTGCTCTAATTTTATTATGTCTTTTCTTCTACCTACTTTAGATTTAATTGGCTCTTCTTTTTCTGGTTTCCTGGGTAGAAACTTAGATAACTGATTTTAGATTTTTCTTCTTTCCTAATATATGTATTCAATGCAATGAATTTCCCTCTAATCATTGCTTTTACAGTAATAGTTTTTTTTTGTTACAATTCCTATTTAGTAATTCCTGGAATATTGGAACAGTATTAATATCTAATGTTATCTGTATGCAGCAACCTTGCTGAATTTATGTTAATTTTTTTTTTAATTTGAGTATAGTTGACACAAAATGTTACATTAGTTTCAGGTGTACAACTTAGTGATTTGACAAGTTTATAATTTATGCTATGTTCACCACAAGTGTAGTTACCATCTATTCCATCACATCACTATTACAGTATCATTAACTGTATTCCTTATGCTGTGCCTTTTATTCCCATGACTTATTCATTCCATAATTTGGTAGCCTGTATCTCCCTCTCTCCTTCACGCATTTTGCCCAACCATTCCTACCTTCTGGCAAACTTCAGTTTGTTCTCTGTATTTAGAGTTCTGATTCTGCTTTTTTTATTCATTTGTTTTTTTAAAATTCAACTTATAAGTGGAATCATATGGTATTTGTCTTTCTCAGTCTAACTTATTTCACTTACAGGTTTACCCATGTTGTCCCAAGTGGCATGATCTCATCCCTTTTTATGGCTGCATAATATTCCTCTGTGTGGGGGGGGGCGTGCATGCACATGTGTATGTACACACCTCCTCTTTGTTATCTGTTCATTTATGATAATAGAATTGATTTTTGATATCCAATTTAATTTTTTAAAGATTACCACCATTAATTTTCTATGTGTATCTTCTGAGAACTCAGAAGGGATACTAAGTAAAGAAAGAAAAAACTCTATAGATATCACAGACACTGAAGTGGTATTATGTGGTCTTTGGCATACCCACTAATGTAACACAGAAACAGCCTGAAACATGAGTCTTTTATTGTGAGGTGTTGGTGGTGTGCAAGTTGGGCAGGGTAGGTGATGTTGGTTGCAGGGATACATTATAAACTGAAGGTCAGCTTTCACTGTATTTTATTAATTGTGACACATTAACAAAAGTATAGACATAATTATCAATGTAATATACAAAATTTCTTCTAAATGCTTAAATATCAAATGAAAAATCTCATATTCAAGGTTTTTTTTTCCTTGTGAAACTTAAAAGAAGCTTAATTCTTTCTGGAACCATAAAATCTAGAGCCACTATGCAAGCTAATTTTCTCGCTGTCATTATTGTCCTCAAGGCTATAAAAATTGCTGCTCTTTTTGCACTTGACTAAAGCTGGCAATGTGAACAAACAGTAGTAAATTAGATGATTGCTTACAGATGTAAGCAAACATACTCTTGCTAGAAAATTAGAAACATTGAAGAGAGCTTCAAAGCAACACTACCCATCAGCCATCACAGTCAATTGCTGGGGAGTTGCTAAGTTCTTACTCTACCTAGCACTGCAGTTTTTAAAAACTTCCAAATGCAAAGAGCTGAAACTTTAAAAGCCCTTTGAAATCTAAGATCCTAAACAATGTTTATCAAAGCATGTTCCTGGAACCATCTCCATCAGCACATTTGAGCTTACAAATGCAGATTTTTTGGCCTACCCCTAGATCCATGGGATGAGAAACTGTTGGGAGCTTCCAAGATTTTGCACTTTTAAGGTTTCTGTTTTCCTCACCACCTTCTTCCAGTATTTTTGTATACAGCAAAATATGAGGATATTTTCCCTAAAGCATATTTAGTCACTCATCACCATCACCAACTAAAAGTAATTTATCATATGCTTCTCTAGAGACTTTTTATAAAAATGTAATTTCCACCTTCAAAAAAATTTCTTCAATTATTTTTTTAAAAGATGGGTACATTTTATGGAAATTTTGTATTTCGTAAATTTGGATTATAAGTAAACATTGAGATTATATAACTGGTATATTCCTGAAGTTTGCTTATGTGAAGTAATTTTTACCTCTGTTTTGAGTCTTTTTGTAAAAAGCATGTAACAAATTGTAAAGTATTTTAGTATTAATATGAATTTCATAATTTGATTTAATAAAGTGAGGTATAGTTGTGTTTGCTTTTCTTTTTCTATGAGGAATATCTGCTAAAACAAGAATATTGTAACGTATGTTTCAAGAGCAAATGGGAAACTGATAAAAACTTTAATAGAAAATATTAATGAAGAAACAGTAATAAAGTTCACTTCAAAATCACTAAGGAAAACTAAAGAGAGCAATAAAGGAACCCTTCTACAATTTGATTTACTTATAAAACACTTTAAAAGGACAAATAATTAGGGTGGATGAAATTGAGGCAGTAGTGTTCATAATTATGGTATTTTGATAAATGGATAATTGAAGTAATGAGTATGCAGACAATTTCAACAGTCATCTTAGATTAAAGCAAAGAAAGACAAAGGATGGGAAAGATGGTAGGGAGACAGTTTAGTTACAACAAAACATTGCCAGACCTGCTATAGACATTCGTTTAGTTATGCTGATGACTTTTTCTAAGTTATCTAACTGATGAACATTTTATTCTTCACCCCAAGGGAATCTCTTAGTTATAATGTTTGTAAGCTACTTTGGAGCCAAACTTCACAGGCCAAAAATAATCGGAACAGGGTGCCTAATCATGGGAGTTGGAACAATGCTCATTGCAATGCCTCAGTTCTTCATGCAGCAGTAAGTCTAAAGCAATTATCTTTTCTTGCTTTCACCAACTGTATTCCTCCCTTTTTATAATTGCAATTAATTATTTAAATTTAAGAAAATGATACACAGCTTAAAGTGTAATAATTATATTTCATTTTTGCTACATCTCCTTTGGGTAAAATTTCAGAATACTTACACTTTTACTTATAATTCAATAATCTATAAAAAATTGTTTTGATAGGCTATTGTCAATGTCAGCAAAAATTAAAGGGAAATTTTCACTAGATGTTTTCCTTCAAATAATTTATCTGTGGTGGTAAAATAAGTAAGAAATTAACATTGTGGTAAATATCAAATGGATGTCAAATGGGTAATGAATGAATGCTACTGACAATGTGCTGGATAACTTGACTGGCAGATTCTTGACTTAAGGATATATTATCAATTCAAATAGATATTCAGTGTCCAAATACCATCTCATAGAATTTTCTCAATAGAAGTAGGGTGTGTGTATTCTTTAACCCTAAAGTCTATTTTTGGTACTTCTGCTAATACTTTTGTTAGTATTTGCATACAACTTCAGTAGTTCCGAAGGTTTTCATCATTATTATATCATTTTACCTTTACCTGTGAGGTAGAAGAGCATTGTTTATCTTTTTATTTCAGAGTTTGGTGACTTTCTCAAGGTTATTATAGAACTGGAATCCTAAAACAGGTATTCTGACTTCTTCATGCATATTCATGTTGCCTTCCTTGTCCATGGTTACCTGTTGCCAGCTGAGAGAAATGACTACCTAGAGGTTTTGAAGCAAGAAAATTGTAAAAATTATATATCAAATCATATTTTGCTTATTGCCCACTCCAGATCATTACATCATGACATTTTAGAGCTGGAGAGACATCAGTATGATATGGTCCAAACTTTTTTTTGGAATCCCAAGTTACTTATATAGACAGATTTTTACCTCCGTGGTCAATCTATAAAGGTAGTACACAGAATCCTCTGTGTGGGATCTTTTCTACCTATTTGGATGGTTTCCCTGGCCCCTTTATTTTTACTTGGAGAGAGATTTTAGAACTTCTGCCTGCTCTTTGGATGCTTATCCCTATTTGGATGCCTATCCCACCTCCTTTCCACAGGGCAAAAGTTTTCCTTAGATCACTGAGGTTCTGCAGAGGTGCTGTACAGAGCCAATGGATAAGGAGGAGGCAAAGGAGAAGGCTGAGGACTGAGGAAATGGGTCTTCACTCTGCCTAATCCCTGCTTGATCAAGAGCCATGCTGCTATTATCTGTTCTGGTCACTGAGCCCTCATGCAACAGTTTGCTCAGTGAGGTAAAAAGAATTCCATTACTAAAAAAATTAGCATCTGAAAGTAGTTGCAAAGGATAAATAAATCCTTGACTCTTGACATAACTCATTCTGCAGTGGATCAATAGCTTTTCTATATGACCTTGGGCATGTTATTTAACCTTTCTAGGCCTCAGTTGATGCATCCTAAAGATAGGTATTATAGGTATTAAAAATAATACCTAGCTGGGCGCCTGGGTGGCTCAGTTGGTTAAGCGACTGCCTTCGGCTCAGGTCATGATCCTGGAGTCCCGGGATCGAGTCCCGCATCGGGCTCCCTGCTCGGTAGGGAGTCTGCTTCTCCCTCTGACCCTCCCCCCTCTCATGCTCTCTGTCTCTCACTCTCTCTCTCAAATAAATAAATAAAATCTTTAAAAAAAAAAAATAATAATAATACCTAGCTTATAATAGCATTGCATATATTAAATGACACAGCTAAAATGCTTACACAGTTTCCTGATATAACTAGTAGCTGTGTCATTATTGTTAAGTTTTGCTATCAGTCCTCCTTAGATAATTAAGCCACCTGGTTTTAACCAGAGACCAGCCATGGTTTGTCTTAAAGGTGTTGCATTCAGATTAATAATTTTGTTACTTCAAGTTAATGACAAATATAAAATACTAGTACAAGAAAATCAGAAGACCAGACAGGCAGCCAGGTTAGGGCTATCAAGGATGCCAAAGAGTCAAAGACAGATTCTTATATACTACCTTTATATATGTTTAAATTGTATTTGTTTATTCATTATTTAGTGTCTGCCATTCTCCTGGAACTGTGCCATGTAATGGGGCTAGTTCTGTGGGAAAAAAATGAAATAAACAAAAATATATATGCACAGTTCTTTACCTATGAAATTTACTGTCTACTGAGGATTACTGTAATAACTTCTTTTCAACTTTTCATAGCATGAACTGGGGGGGGACTTGTCCAAAATGTCTTTTTCATTTCTGAAAGACTACTATACTCTGTCTGCCTAGAAGAAATACGTTTAATGTCCAACAAAACATAATATTTACCATGGATATCAATTATTGAGGGCCTACCCCCAACTGTGTTTAGCTTTATATGTGTTAGCTCATCTGATTCATGAATTTAACAAATACATATTGGTCATTGTTCTAGGTAATGGGGATAGAGGGGAGACAAAAATCTCTGCTCTCGTGGATCTTATGGGGAGGAGACAGATAATAAACAAATAAATAATGATATAATATGCCAGGTAATGTTAAGTCCTATAGAGAAAAATAACTTTCTGAAGACACATGAAGAGTATGTTGTGGGGAGGGAGGATTGCAGTTTAAGGTAGGGTTGTCAGGGGATGGCTCACCAAGATGACAACAGTTGGGAAAGACTGAAGGAGATGAAGGGGAGAGCCTTGCAGATAACTGGGGAAGAGAGATTTTTGTGCTGACTGAATGACAAATGTAAAGTTCCTGCTGCAAGAGGGAGTCTGGCATGTGGATGAACTGCAGGGAGGCCAGGCCTCTGTGGCTGAAGTGGAATGAGAAGGGGAAAATTGAAAGGGGAAAAGGAGAAGCCATCAAGGCTGTTTCTCAAACTTTGATGGACATTTGTATGACCTGAGGCTCTTGGTAGAACGTAGATTCTGATTTAGTAGCTCTCCCATAGAGTTTGGTTTCAGCTGATGCTGCTGGTCTGCAGACCTCACCTTGAGCTGTAAGGTTGCAAACAATGGCAATGACTTCAGCTTCTTTTTGGAATGAGATGGGAAGCCAGTGGAGAGCTTTGAGCTTTCTTACATGGCTGAGTAGGTTGTTAATATTTAAAAATATTACTCTGATTACTAGTCTTTAGTCACATGGTACCTGAACAAAAGGAGAATCAAGATGAGGTTGTGATGTCCTTTTATTAGGTACTGCTTCCCTGAGGATGCAGTGGAGCAGAGAATTTGGCTCATGAAGGATAATTTGAGAGGGGGTGTGGCTGGGGAACTGAGACAGAATTATCACAGTGCTACCATTCAGCATGGCTCTTCTATCCAGCTGTTACTGTAACCATACATTCAGAGGAAAGGTGGAATTAGAAATAACTTAGAGCCAGATCAATAAACTGTAGAGGAAAGCAATGCCATCCAGACAAATGGATCAAAACCCCCACATATCAAAGGAGAGGAAGATGGAGGCAAAGTAGGAAGACCCTAGGCTTGCCTCATCCCATGAACACCACTAGATAACTATCAGATCATCCTAAATACTCCAGAAATTGACCCGAAGACTGACAGAACAAACTCCACAACTAAAGGGAGAGAAGAGTCACACTGAAGAAAGTAGGAAGTGTAGAGACCTGGTTTAGGGAAGAGACAGATCAGATTGCAGGTGCTGTGGAGGAGAGGGAGATGTGGTCACAGAGAAGGACAAGAGAAAGAGAAGCACACAGGGGAATACACAAGGAGAACGTTTTCCCCATACCCATTGGCTTGGAAAATGAGAGGGGCTGAACTTCATGAGTTCTTGGAACCAGTGGGGCATAAAGTTTGGAGTTTTAAAGGTCAGCAAGCTTCACTGGGAGCCCAGAGGGTAATGTGCTGCTCCTGAAGGGAAGGCAGGCAAACAATCCAGGGGCATACAGCATGGAAAGAGTGATCTGAAGAATGCCTAGGGCGCACAACAGGGACATTATTTGCTCTTCTTGGAGCATGTCCCTGAGAGACAGAACTCACAGAGATACCTCTCTGAAACAAAGGAGCTGGCTGGCCATTCCCCACCCCCACCACCCCTTAGCATAAACACAGAGCCCCCTCAGGAAGCAGCACAGTGCAGACACTGGCTGCTTAACTTGCTTATACCAAGCCCCACTCTGGCAGGACTGCTTTTCTCAGTCAAACTTGCCTCAGTCCCAGTCCCTTCTGGGTCCCTACCCCAGAAGACCAGCACAAACCCCTGCCCACACCACATCTCCCAAGCAGAGAGTTCTGCAGGACCTTGGTTCTGGTGGAAGCTGTGTCAAGCCTCATTTCATAAGCAGACCAGAGCACACCTAGTTAAAACTCACCACATTCAGGCCAATGTCCACCACAGGCAAGGAGAGTCTCAGAAGAAAGCTCAGATAAAACACAACAGAAAATTTATTTGAGGAAATAATAGCTGAAAACTTCCCTAATCTGGGGAAGGAAACAGATATCCAGATCCAGGTGTTAAAGAGAACTCCCATCAAAATCAACAAAAGCAGGCCAACACCAAGATTTATTGTAATTAAATTTGCAAAATATAGTGATAAAGAAACAAAAAGGCAGAAAGACAAAATAAGTCCTTAACTTACAAGGGAAGACCCATAAGACTAGTTGCAGATTTCTCAACAAACTTGGCAAGTCAGAAGAGAGTGGCATGATATATTCCAAGTGCTGAATGGGAAAAATCTGCAGCCAAGAGTACTCTATCCAGCAAGACCATCATTCAGAATAAAAGGAGAAATAAAGAGTTTACCAGATAAATAAGAACTAAAGGAGTTCATGACCATTAAAGCAGCCCTTCAAGAAATATTAGGGACTCTTAGTGCAAAGGAGACCAAAAGTAACAAAGATAAGAAAAGATCAAAGATATCTCCAGAAACAATGACAAAAGAAGTGATAAATGACAATAAATACATATCTATCAATAATTACTTAGAATGTAAACAGTAAAAAGACCTAGGGTATCAGAATGTATTTTAAAAAATCCATCTATATGCTGCCTCTAAGAGAGTCATTTTAGACCTAAAGACACCTGCAGATTGAAAGTGAGGGATGGATGTCAAAAGAAAGCCAGAGTAGCAATACTTATATCAGACAAACTAGACTTTAAAACAAAGACTATAACAAGAAACAAAGAAGGGCACTATCTCATAATAAAGGGGAAAATCCAATAAGAAGATCTAACAATTGTAAATATTTATGTGCTAAACATGGATGCACCAAATACATAAAACAATAACAATCATAAAGGAATTAACTGATAATAATACAGTAATAGTAGGGGACTTTAACACCCCACTTACATCAATGGACAGATCATCTAAACTGAAAATAAATACAGAAAAATGGCATTGAATGACACACTGTACCAGATGGACTTAACAAATATATTCAGAACATTCAATTCTAAAACAAAAGAATACACATTCTGTTCAAGGGCACATAGAACATTCTTCAGAATAGATCATATATTAGGTCACAAATCAGGCTTTAACAAATACAAAAAGATTGAAATCATACCATGCATGTTTTCTGTTTTTTTTTATTTTTACATTTTTTAAATTTTATTATGTTAATCACCATACATTACATCATTAGTTTTTATTATTATGTTTATCACCATACATTACATCATTAGTTTTTGATGTAGTGTTCCATGATTCATTGTTTGCATATAACACCCAGTACTCCATTCAGTATGTGCCCTCTTTAATACCCATCACCAGGCTAACCCATCCCCCCACCCCTCTCCCCTCTAGAACCCTCAGTTTGTTTCTCAGAGTCCATAGTCTCTCATGGTTTGTCTCCCCCTCCAATTCCCCCCCATTCATTTTTCCCTTCCTGCTATCTTCTTCTTCTTTTTTTTTTTTAAACATATAATGTATTATTTGTTTCAGAGGTACAGGTCTGTGATTCAACAGTCTTACACATTCACAGCGCTCACCATAGCACATACCCTCCCCAGTGTCTACCACCCAGCCACCCCATCCCTCCCACCCCCCACCACTCCAGCAACCCTCAGTTTGTTTCCTGAGATTAAGAATTCCTCATATCAGTGAAATCATATGATACATGTCTTTCTCTGATTGACTTATTTCACTCAGCATAATACCCTCCAGTTCCATCCATGTCGTTGCAAATGGCAAGATTTCATTCCTTTGATGGCTGCATAATATTCCATTGTATATATATATCACATCTTCTTTATCCATTCATCTGTCGATGGACATCTTGGCTTTTTCCACAGTTTGGCTATTGTGGACATTGCTGCTATGAACATCAGGATGCACATACCCCTTCGGATCCCTACATTTTTATCTTTGGGGTAAATACCCAGTAGTGCAATTGCTGGGTCATATGGTAGCTCTATTTTCAACTTTTTGAGGAACCTCCATACTGTTTTCCAGAGTGGTTGTACCAGCTTGCATTCCCACCAACAGTGCAGGAGGGTTCCCCTTTCTCCGCATCCCTGCCAACATCTGTCGTTTCCTGACTTGTTCATTTTAGCCATTCTGACTGGTGTGAAGTGATATCTCATTGAGGTTTTGATTTGGATTTCCCTGATGCCAAGCGATGTTGAGCACTTTTTCATGTGTCTTTTGGCCATTTGGATGTCTTCTTTGGAAAAATGTCTGCTCATGTCTTCTGCCCATTTCTTTCTTTTTTTTTTTTTTAAAGATTTCATTTATTTGACACACAGAGAGAGACAGTGAGAGAGGGAATACAAGCAGGGGGAGTGGGAGAGGGAGAAGCAGGCTCTCCGGCAAGCAGGGAGCCTGATGCGGGGCTTGATCCCAGGACCCTGAGATCATGACCTGAGCTGAAGGCAGACGCTTAACGACTGAGCCACTCAGGCGCCCCTGCCCATTTCTTGATTGGATCATTTGTTCTTTGGGTGTTGAGTTTGATAAGTTCTTGATACATTTTGGATACTAGCCCTTTATCTGATATGTCATTTGCAAATATCTTCTCCCATTCTGTTGGTTGTCTTTTGGTTTTGTTGACTGTTTCTTTTGCTGTGCAAAAGCTTTTTATCTTGATGAAGTCCCAATAGTTCATTTTTGCCATTATTTCCCTTGCCTTTGGTGATGTTTCTAGGAAGAAGTTGCTGCGGCTGAGGTCGAAGAGGTTGCTGCCAAAATCCCTTTAGGATTTTGATGGACTCTTGTCTCACATTTAGGTCTTTCAACCATTTGGAGTTTATTTTTGTGTGTGGTGTAAGGAAGTGGTCCAGTTTCATTCTTCTGCATGTGGCTGTCCAATTTTCCCAACACCATTTGTTGAAGAGACTGTCTTTTTGCATTGGACATTCTTTCTTGCTTTGTTGAAGATTAGTTGACCATAGAGCTAAGGGTCCATTTCTAGGCTCTCTATTCTGTTCCATTGATCTATGTGTCTGTTTTTGTGCCAGTACCATACTGTCTTAATGATGACAGCTTTGTAATAGAGCTTGAAGTCCAGAATTGTGATGTCACCAGCTTTGCTTTCCTTTTTCAACATCTGGTTATTCGGGGTCTTTTCTGGTTCCATACAAATTTTAGGATTATTTGTTCCATTTCTTTGAAAAAAGTGGATGGTATTTTGATAGGGATTGCATTCAATGCAATCTACACATTGCATTGAATGTGTAGATTGCTCTACACATTGAATGTGTAGATTGAATGTGTAGATTGCATTGACATCTTCACAATATTTGTTCTTCCAATCCATGAGCATGGAACATTTTTCCATTTCTTTGTGTCTTCCTCAATTTGTTTCATGAGTATTTTATAGTTTTCTGAGTACAGATCCTTTGCCTCTTTGGTTAGATTTATGCCTAGGTATCTTATGGTTTTGGGTGCAATTGTAAATGGGATCGACTCCTTAATTTCTCTTTCTTCTGTCTTGTTGTTGGTGTATAGGAATGCCACTGATTTCTGTGCACTGATTTTATGTCCTGCCACTTTACTGAATTCCTGTATGAGTTCTAGCAGTTTTGGGGTGGAGTCTTTGGGGTTTTCCACATAAAGTATCATATCATCTGCAAACAGTGAAAGTTTGACTTCTTCTTTGCAGATTCGGATGCCTTTTATTTCTTTTTGTTGTCTGATTGCTGTGGCTAGGACTTCTAGTACTATGCTGAATAGCAGTGGTGATAATGGACATCTCTGCTGTGTTCCTGACCTTAGGGGGAAAGCTCTCGGTTTTTCCCCATTGAGACTGATATTCGCTGTGGACTTTTCATAGATGGCTTTTATGATATTGAGGTATGTACCCTCTATCCCTACAGTCTGAAGAGTTTTGATCAAGAAAGGATGCTGTACTTTGTCAAATGCTTTTTCTGCATCTATTGAGAGGATCATGTTTCTTGTTCTTTGTTTCTGTATTGATTGATTTGCAGTTGTTGAACCAACCTTGCAGCCCAGGAATAAATCCCACTTGGTCATGGTGAATAATCCTTTTAATGTACTGTTGGATCCTATTGGCTAGTATTTTGGTAACAATTTTTGCATCCATGTTCATCAAGGATATTGATCTGTAATTCTCCTTTTTGATGGGGTCTTTTTCTGGTTTGGGGATCAAGGTTTTGGTGGCCTCATAAAACGAGTTTGGAAGTTTTCCCTCCATTTCTATTTTTTTGGACAGTTTCAGAAGAATAGGTATTAATTCTTCTTTAAATGTTTGGTAGAATTTCCCTGGGAAGCCATCTGGCCCTGGGCTTTTGTTTGTTCGGAGATTTTTGATTACTGCTTCAATTTCCTTAGTGGTTATAGGTCTGCTCAGGTTTTCTATTTCTTCCTGGTTCAGTTTTGGTAGTTGATACATGTCTAGGAATGCATCCATTCCTTCCAGATTATCTAGTTTGCTGGCATATAGGTACTCACAATACCATGAACATTTTTTGACCGCAACAATATGAAACTAGAGGTCAACCACAAGAAAAAATCTGGAAAGACCACAGATACCTGGAGGTTAAACATCATACTACTAAACAATGAATGGGTCAACCAGAAAACCAAAAAGGAAATGAAAAAATACACTGAAACAAATGAAATGAAAACACAATGGTCGGAAACTTTTGGGATGTGGCAAAAGGTATTCTAAGAGGAAGTATAAAGCAATAGAGGTCTACCTCAAGAAGCAAGAAAAATCTCAACCTAACCTTACACCTAAAGGAGCTAGAAAAAGAAAAACAAATGAAGCCTAATGCCAACAGAATGAGGAAAATAATAAAGAGCAGAAATAAATTATATAAACTCTAAAACAAAAACAAAAACAAAAACCAGAATAGATCAATAAAACCAGGAGCTGGTTCTTTGAAAAAATTAATATTAATAAAACTCTAGCCAAACTTGTCAAAAAAGAAAAGAGAAAGGACCCAAATAAATAAAATCACAAAGGAGAGGGGTGCTTATGTGGTTCAGTTTTAAAGTGGTTAAGTGTCTGCCTTTGGCTCAGGTCATGATTTCAGTGTCCTAGGATTGAGCCCTGCGTCAGGCTCCCTGGTCAGTGGGGAGTCTGCTTCTCCCTCTCCTTCTCCCCCTCCCGCTGTGCGCTCTCTCTCTAATAAATAAAATTTATTTAAAAAAATCACAAAGGAGAGAAGAGAAATAACCAACACCACAGAAATATAAACAATTACAATAGAATATTATGAAAAATTATATGCCACAAATTGGACAATCTAGAAGTAGATAAATTCCTAGAAACATATAAATTACCAAAGCTGAAACAGGAAGAAACGGAAAACTTGAATAGACCTATGACCAGCTAAGATACTGAATCAGTAATCAAAAACCTCCAAACGAATAAAAATCCAGGGCCAGTTGGCTTCACAGGGGAATTCTAAGGAACATCTAAAGAAGAGTTAATACCTATTCTTCTCAAACTATTCCAAAAAATAGAAAAGGAAGGAAAACTTCCAAATTCATTCTATTGGGCCAGCATCACCCCGATATCAAAACCAGATAAAGACTTCACTAAAACAGAGAACTACTGGCCAATATCCCTAATGAACATGGATGCCGAAATTCTCAATAGAATACTAGCAAACCAAATCCAACAATACCTTAAAGAAATTGTTCACCACGATCAAGTGGAATTTATTCCTGGGTTTCAAGGGTGGTTCAATATTCAGAAATCAATCAGTGTGATACACCACATTAATAAAAGAAAGGATAAAAACCATATGATTATTTCAGTAGATGTAAAAAAAGCACTTGTCAAAGTACAACATCCATTCATGTTAAAAATTCTCAACAAAGTAGAGTTAGAGGGAATATACCTCAATATAATAAAGGCCATCTGTGAAAAACCCACAGCTAATAATCATCCTCAATGGAGAAAAACTAAGGGCTTTTCCTCTATGGTCATGAACAAGACAGGGATATCTTTTCCCACCACTTTTATTCAATATGGTACTGGGACTCCTAGCCACAGTAATCAGACAACAACAACAACAAAATAAAAGGCATGCAAATCGTCAAGGAAGAAGTCAAACTTCGCTATTTGCAGATGACGTGATATTCCATATAGAAAACTTGAAAGACTCCACAAAAAAACTGCTAGAACTGATAAAGTCAGTAAAGTGGCAGGATACAAAATCAGTGTACAGAAATCTGTTGCATTTCTGTTAATAAATAATGAAGTAGCAGAAAGAGAAGTTAAGGAATCAATCCCATGTACAGTTGCACCAAAACCAGTAAGATACCTAGGAATAAACCTAACCAAAGAGGTAGAAGACCTGTACTCTAAAAACTATAAAACATTGATGAAAGAAATTGAAGATGACACAAAGAAATTGAAAGACATCCCATCCTCATACATTGGAAGAACAAATATTGTTAAAAATGTTTTTTTTAACCAAAGCAATCCACACATTTAATGCAATCCCTATCAAAATACCACCAGCAATTTTCACAGAACTAGAATAAACAATCCTAAAATTTATATGGGACCACAAAAGACCCCAAATAGCGCCCCCCCCAAAAAACCTTGAAAATAGAAAATCAAAGCTGGAGGCATCACCATTCCGGACTTCAAGTTATATTACAAAGCTATAGTGATCAAGATAGTATGGTACCAGCACAAAAATAGACACATAGACCAATGAAACAGAATTGAAACCCAGAAATGAACCCACAACTATATGGCCAACTAATCTTCAGCAAAGCAGGAAAGAATATCCAATGGGAAAAAGACAGTATCTTCAATAAATGGTGTTGGGAAAACTAGACAGCGACATGCAAAATAAAGAAACTGGACCACTTCCTTACACCACACACAAAAATAAACTCAAAATGGATGAAAGACCTAAATGTGAGACCAGAAACCAGAAAAATCCTAGAGGAGAACATAGGTAGTAACCTCTTTAATATCAGCCATCTCCTTTCTAGATATGTCTCCTGGAGCAAGGGAAACAAAAGCAAAAATAAACTATTGGGGTTTCAGCAAATTGAAAGCTTCTTCACAGTGAAGGAAACAATCAACAAAACTAAAAGGCAACCCATGGAATGGGAGAAGATATTTGTAAATGACATCTGATAAGGGCTAGTGTCCAAAATATATAAAGAACGTATAAAACCCAACACTTAAAAAATGAATAATGCAATTTAAAAATGGGAAGAAGACATGAATAAACATTTTTCCAAAGAAGACATACAGGTGGCCAACAGATGCATGAAAAGATGCTCAACATCACTAAACATCGGGGAAATACAAATCAAAACTACAATGAGATATCATCTCACACCTGTGAGAATGGCTAAAATCAACAAAACAAGAAAAACAGGTGTTGGTGAGGATGTGGAGAAAGGGGGAACCCTCTTGCACTGTTAGTGGGAATGCAAACTGGCACAGCCACTGTGTGAAAAACAGTATGGAGGTTCCTCAAAAAGTTAAAAATAGAACAACCCTGGGGCGCCTGGGTGGCTCAGTCGTTAAGCGTCTGCCTTCGGCTCAGGTCATGATCCCAGGGTCCTGGGATCAAGTCCCACATCAGGCTCCCTGCTCGGCGGGAAGCCTGCTTCTCCCTCTCCTACTCCCCCTGCTTGTGTTCCTGCTCTCGCTATCTATCTCTCTTGTCAAATAAATAAATAAAATCTTAAAAAAAAAATAGAACAAGCCTAGGGCATCTGGGTGGCTCAGTTGTTAAGCGTCTGCCTTTAGCTCAGGTCATGATCCCAGGGTCCTGGATTGAGCCCTGCATCCAGCGCCCTGCTCAGCCGGAAGGCTGCTTCTCTCTCTCCCACTCCCCCTGCTTGTGTTCCTCTCTCGCTCTCTCTCTTAATAAAATCTTAAAAAAACATAGAACAACCCTATGATCCAATAATTGCACTACTAGGTATTTACCCAAAGGATATAAAAATACTGATTCAAAGGGATACATGCACCCCTATGTTTATAGCAGCATTATCTCCAGTAGCCAAATTATGGAAACAGCTCAAGTGTCCATTGACTGATGAATGGATAAGGAAGATGTGCCATACTCTGGAAAATTACTCTGCCATCAAAAAGAATGAAATTTTGCCATTTGCAATGACATGGATGGAGCTAGAGGGTATTACACTAAGTGAAATAAGTCAGCCAGAGAAAGACAAATACCATATGATTTCACTCACATGGAATTTAAGAAGCAAAACAAATGACCAAAAGGGAGAGAGAGAGAGGGAGGGAGGGAAACAGACTCAACTCTAGAGAACAAACTGATGGTTACCAGAGGGGAGGTTCGTGGGGGGATGGGTTAAATAGGTGATGGGATTAAGGAGTTCACTTGTGATGAACACCTTGTGTTGCAGGAAGTGTAGAATCACTATACTGTACACCTGAAACTAATACTACACTGTATATTAACTAACTGGGATTTAAATAAAAACTTAAACCCTAAAACCCCACATATCATCATCAGTTCTCTAGAATCAGCAATGCAGTTGTTCTACTAAATTTACAACTCTAAATCCAGTGTGCAAGACCATAGTTTTCAATTATTTCTTTTCCACTGACTTAGAGATAATCATGATTTTATCAAGTGTTGGATATTTTTTATCGGGGGAGCAGGTGATTTAGAGTCATTATTTTTACATTAAAATGAACCCTTGTATTTTCTTTTACTACACCGGGTAATTGGTTCAGATATGGTGGAAATAACAGTAAGCCAGACTTTCTGGCAGACTTTCTGGCTGTCTAGACCTTCAGGTCATTGTTGTTAAATGCTGGTTTGATTTTAGTGATTCAGATTCAGGGGTATCTGCAAACTCAAACAGGTGCCCTAATGAGTCATGTAGTGTCCATATAATATTTTTAGCATGATGTTAAATGAGTCTGTAGTAAAGAAAACATTCTTTTTGTACAGGTACAGATATGAAAAGTATTCTCCTTTCTCTAATTCCACTCTCAGCCTCTCTCCATGTCTCTTGGAGTCAGACAGTCAATTACCTCTCTCGGTTATAGAAAAATCACAATCCAAAAGAAATGATGGTAAGATGGTTTTTTTTACTTGACTAAGAAAGCTTTTAAAAAAGAATTAATATGTGCTTTAGGATGAACAAAAATTTCTGTGTTTTTTTTCTGTCAAAAGCTTTACTACTTAAATTGGGTTATTATAGTGTCATAAAAAGTCCTAGAATATAAGGCAGTATATGATGAGATCCTAAGAGAATATGCAGAGATTCAAATCTTATGGAAAGGGGCATTAATTGCCAGTGACTGAGAAAAGCTCCCAGTGGTTCCAAATAAGGTGGGCCATCGAATAAGGATGAAACTAGCTTGGCACATACAAATCTCAGTCCATTGCTCAGCTATAAAATATATTTTTTCCCCCAGATCTCAATTGAAAATCTGTGTCCATCCCCTTTTCATCAGAATGACAAAAATTTAATCTCAATTTGTCCCTAACCTTCACCCTTTCCCCAAGGGTTGCTTACATTCTGGGGAGCTTACATAATAGCAAAGGGGGTGGTTGTGGGAGGGGCCTCTTGGTGTTATCAGTCCCTGGTCAACTTAGATATTTAAAATCCCTCTGGCCTCAGTGTTTGGTCATACATGTCATTTTAAGGCCATCCTATGTCTACCTTTATGTCCTTTTTAGCACAGCAGCTCTCTCTAATGTGGAAGTGACAGTCTTGGAAACTTGGAAATAGTTCCCTTTTCCACACAAGACAGGATGCAGGGAATTTTGTTAGAATCTCTAGAGTTCCGTATGGCTGACCCATATTCCATATCAATGCATTGTGTGAGCCACCCTTGGGAACATGGGAATCCTCTGGAAACCCTTTGAGGAGTCAAAAGCAGGGCCACAGTGTACAACCGTCTCATCTTTTGGGTCTTGATACCTTCCTGGGCTCTACCTGGCCATGGTGGCACAGCTTCTCCCTGCTCATGGAGTCCACACATCTACCCACAAGTGTCTGCCATGTCTCCAGGATGCTACAGAGACAGGAGCCCAAATGCCCTCTCTCTACTGCCCTTCAGCATTGACATACTCTGCGCTTCCTCTTCACCACTCCCACCTCACTCCCTGCTCCTAGCCTCCGGATTGATTTCCTTATAGGCAGTGTGGAAGCTTCTCTTTTATCTACCTGTTAGTCATGCAAATCTTTTATTTATATCATAAAACCTTTAATTTCCCCTAATATCCTCAGTGCTTTCTTTTGAGATGTCTTTTTCCTGAGCAGTGAACACTTGAAGTCTGGTTATTTGAATGAAGGGAAGGGCCAGAGGATTAAAGGAAATCTAGAAATATGAGGGGAGGAGGTAGGGAAGATGTAATCATGTAAAAAGTTTACCCCATCCCGCTGTATGAAAAGAAGTAGAAAAACACCCTGGAAGGAGAGGAGAGTTTAAGAGGAGGGTTTGAAGATGTTTTGTTTTTGTTTTTGATAATCACAAAAGATGTAATATAATTGGCAATACAACTAATTAGGAAATATTTAAACCTTTAATATTAAGAAGAGAAACATAGGGTTTAGAGGCAGGAATTAAAATGTTTTTAGTGGGAAGAGACAAGTTATTAGACAGGTATACAGTATAAGACTCACAACTCAATCTTTTTCTTTCCTTTAAATGAGGTCTTGCTCCCTTAAAGTCATAGACTTATGTGGACCATCAGACATAGTGGACACAAAATTCATCCTAAAAATGATAGTGGGGTAAATATAGGGCTCTTCCCAAAAATGCTCCCCGTACAACTCCCATTCCCCCCACAACACTGGAGAGCAGAGCTGTCCAACAGAACTCTCTGCAATGGTGGAAATGTTCTATATCTAGGTTGTCTGATACAGCAGCCATTAGCCACATGTGACTATTGAGTACTGTAATATAGCTAGTGTGACTGAGGAACTGAATTTTTAATGTTCTGTAACTTTATATTTCAGTGGCCACATGTGGTGTGTGGTTACTATACTGGAAGGCACAGATCTAAGATGTCTTCCCCTATCTATAAGACTTCCCTACCAGCAAGCTTCTTGGGATCACACAAATGTTAGGAGTAGAATTGATATTAGAATTAGGTTTTTTTTTTTTTTTTAGAAAAGGAATTAACATTATATTTGGGGGGAGTGGAATGGAAATCCACAGAAGATAAATAAAAAAATGCTTGGTCACTTGGCTACATTTCCAGAAGAGGCAGAGTTAGGAAGCAGCAAGACTACACACACGATAGTCTGGTCTGTCACACAGTCTGACTCATCTGCACAAGAGAATTCACCTCAGTTCTAAATAACCCATATTTTACCTTCAAATTTTACTTTAAGGGCTACTAATAAGTGGAAATAACTCCTACCTCATAGGATTATTAGGAGAATTTAATTTTAAAAATGCCTGCCAATCACTTAGCCCCGTGCCTGACAGAAAGGGAGCATTCAGAAGTGGTGATTGTTGGAGATAGAAAATATTATCGCTTTTATTAAAGTGATTAAACTCTTCAAAGTGTATTTCACTTGTGATATGGGAGTTAATTCTCCAGCTTCACATGATTATATCAAGATATGACTTCTACAAAAGCATTTAAAAATTGTTAGCTTTGAATTTCATTCTAAGAAGACTGCCGAAAGGTTCTTTCTGTTCGAAGAGTTATACTACTAAAGCATATAGGGTTTTAAATTTTTATGTGAAATTAGTTTCCTTAACATGAGCCCTAAAAATGGTTATTCACTGTGAAACAATTGTGATGCTGTCCAAAGTTGAAGTATCACCCATATAAAATTTTGGATTTCAGATAAAACTTGGTCAGCAATAAAATTACAAGTGATTTCTGTTGAAAAATTGAAAAGTTTAAAGATTAAGGGGAGAAAATCCTTCATTCAAAATTTTGTGTTTTGTTTCAGACAGGATATTGAATGTTATTGGAGCATAGGAATTCAAAGAATTCAGTGTAAATATAGAACAAAAAAGAGAAAATAAGAAGCAAGGCATCAGAAAGAAGAATCAAAAGAGTTCCTTGATCAAAATCTCTGGGGTATTTGCATTGCCTAAAACATTGAAGCCAAAATATTTTCCAAACTTGCTCTGACTCCTATCAAATTGTGTCTATTGGAAATTTCACTTTTACATCCTAATCCAATTTTAGGACAGCTTGTAGAAATGCAGAATAAATATTTAACTTTGATACTTATCTAATTTCATTCCTCTTATTCACTTTCCTTTCAAGAATGTGAAATGGATGCCGGCTCTTCCATGTGGGTTTATGTTTTCCTGGGGAACCTTCTTCGTGGAATTGGGGAAACTCCTATTCAGCCTCTAGGCATTGCCTACCTTGATGATTTTGCCAGTGAAGACAATTCTGCTTTCTATATTGGTAAAGCCTACCTCATTCATCTTCTTGGGAAGCAGGGTACCTGGTTTTCTCAACTCCATTCCAAACTAAATAGAGCGTGGAAGGTTTTATCCTTCAGATCCAGTTCCTTTTTTGAGTTCACACGTTTCTGAGGTCCACACTGAGGATTTGGATGATGAAGAAACTTGAATTAGAAGGACCAATTGCATTCGGGAAAGAACATCAGATTAAAAGGAAATAACTGGAAGATCAACTGCCATGATGTATGACTTTGTGCAAATATCTTCCTGGACTTGAGATTTCATAGGTTCTTTTTACTGGGTTAACTGTACTCCTGAAGCATTTAGGTGTCATTTATATTCATTTTTTTATTTTGTTTCCAGAGCCCTAGAAACTACTTCCCATCTTTTAAGCCCTGACTATTTAAAGCATTTTCTTCCTGTGAGGGGTAGGCAAGGAATTCTGAGTTCTCAATAGCAAATATGAATGGATAAAAACACAGAAAGGATGAGAGCAGCAGCTAAAATCATACACACACACACACACACACACTCTCTCTCTCTCTACAGCAAACTCAAACTCCAAGGCCAGATGCATCTAAGTAGCATTTATGGAGTACCTCTTGAGTCTTGGAAACTAAATTTTTCTCCATTTCACACATCAGTCTTGATTTCTTGGGGCTCTGATGTTTTGAGGGCCTGGCCTTCAAGGGATAGAGGACAAGATTTAAATTCACTGAGAGGGGCTGGGACTAGCTCCACAGTATAGTTCTGCCCTGGCCATGTGCACAGAACTCCAGAGGGCTCTCATTACAGTCAGGCAGGCTGTGATTAAAAACAGGTTACCTGCTCTGATGGAAAACTGCAGCGTAAATCAGGACCTGGAACAGAAGCTCAATCACATGTGCTAGGCAGTTACTCTGGGGACTGGAGGAAAGGTTGCAAGCCAAGAGATGCATGCAGGTGTCAGGGTGTCCCCTTCCTGCTCTCTCTCTTCACCCCCTCTTCTCTTCCAGAAAGGATCTGGTAACTGCCATTTTCTCCTCCTCTTAATTTAAATTAATCTGCCAAGGATATGTGTGCATCAAGCTCTGTGGTGAAATGAAAAGGCAGATGGGCCATACAGCTACATTTCTGATACCCAGGAACGGTGTTGTTTAAGCAATCTGCTCTAGTTTCCTGTTAATGCTGCCCAGGCTGGTCATGATTGTTTCCAAGAGCACCTCTCTGTATTCGCAGGTCTAGCTCCTTGGCTGGCTGTGTTCAGGGATCTGCATAGCTACTGCTCTCACATGGTCCCACAGACTCTCTGAATGCATGCACTTTTGGTCTAAGGTGGAAGAAATCAATTTTAATGTCAAAATGACTCTTATGCTTAACCAACCATAAAAAGTTTTTGAAAGACTGTCAAAATAGTATAATTCTGTTTTTTTTGTTTTTGTTTTGTTTTGTTTTGTTTTACTCCTTTTACTCCTAAGGAGTAAAGTTTGCTCCATTTGGGGGAAATTACCTTCTTCAGAATCTTGGTGTTATTTCCTTACTAAGAGGTAATTAATGCCTTCCAAGTGTTCATTCTTCTTCCAAAGCTGAGAAGGACTTATTTACTGATTCAATAAGGTTGAAAAATTGACAAATTAAACACACTTAAGTGAAGAGTTGATGAGATATTTTCAGCTACTAACTGGATCTCACTCCTATTTCTTGTGTAAAAACTTATTAATTTACAAAAGCGGAGAAATGCCGCTTTTTTTTTTTTTTGGGTGCAGGGTGTGTGCAGACGGTTGCAATTATAGGACCGATCTTTGGCTTCCTGCTAGGCTCATTATGTGCCAAACTGTATGTTGACATTGGCTTTGTAAACCTAGGTAAGAAAGTTTATTTTTATTTATTTATTTATTTTAGTCACTGCAATTTTTTTAACAGGGATGGTGTAGAAAATATCAAATTCCCTTTTCATAAAGTTACAGGATGGTAATCTTTCATAAAATGAAAATAATCCACTGAAAATTTGTCATTGATCTAATCACTGCATGCTTTAATAAATGGAATATGAAAAATAGGCAGTGGTTAGAACTGGATGACCCATGGTTTGTTATTCAGATGTATCCTTTTTCACTTCTGGTTTGCCACTTCAAATGCATTCCAGCGTAGTTAAGACTAAAAACTGTGGCTTCTTGTTGGCTCTTGTTGGTTCAGGTGTAAGAACAAGACAGACACATCAATTGATAATCTATTTTGTAGACTTGCCAGGAAGACCAAGAATTGAAAGTGTTCTGGCAACCAAAATATGTTCTTTACTGTACAAATCTTTTTTCAGGTGGAGGCATATTAGAGTGAGTCTACCTTATTCTCTGGGAGAGTACTTGTGGAGGGAGTAAATGGGGGACCTCATCTTTCCATAGCTATTAATGTTTTCCTGTCCTTGTGAGATGTACCTCCTGGATATGGACATTTACTTTTCTTCCTTTTTTAAGAAATTCAAGAAAGCAGTTAGAAACAAGAAAACAAGTTTCAGCTTTAAAAATTCTGAAACTGCATTTTGAAATCCTCATGTGTTAAAATTAAATGCAAAAACTCTTGCACCAATTTTTCTTTTTTATCAAATAAACTACAAGACACATTCTAAAAATTTTATTTATTCATTCATTTATTCATTAACCTCATTAATTTTGCATCTATTCTATCCCAGGTGCTGTTCTACCACAAAATGGTGAATAAAATGGAAGTTGAGTATCTTGACTTCCTGAGGTTTTAAAATCCAGTCATAGAGATTGATTCAGATAAGAAGGCATAGGTGTGATGAGTGGTACAGAGGGAAATTGTTAAGGGAAGCAGTGAAGATGCAGTGATGAGCCAGTGTGAACATTTCACCAAGTATAATGTGGCAATTGGGCCTAGTTGTCAAAGGACATGTGTTTATTTCATTGTTCTCACAGAGTGCCGTGGAGGTAGATCTATCATATGTTTTATGGGTTCTTATATAGAAAAGAAGAAAAAAACACTTGATTTGGTTCAAAAAACTGCATCACTACTTACCTTTTCGTCAAATAAGAAATGGTGTCAAAGATAAAGTTTTGATGATGAATAAGACATTAACATTTTATTTATATATACAAATCTTGCTTCAGACCTAGATTAGCTCTGAAGTATTACTGTCATTTAGTGACTAACATTCTGAATGTTTTAGACTAGATTGGGACCAGAGGGTGTAGGATATAACTCTTTCTTTGAGAAAAATCTTGGACAGACATTCAATATGTGGACCAGATGCAAGTGGTGCTTATGTGGGGGAGTTGGCAAAAGGCTTGGAGCCCCCATAATTCTCCCTCATAAGGTGCTTGCTTCCTGTCATGGGCCAGGGGGTCCCTCTGCAGAACCCCCAGGGCAAAGTAAGACCCCCTCCCCCAGGATTTAGATTCTGTATTTTAAATGTAAGGAACAAATGAAGAAAAGCATCATGGGGCGCCTGGGTGGCTCAGTTGGTTAAGCGACTGCCTTTGGCTCAGGTCATGATCCCGGAGTCCTGGAATCGAGTCCCACATCGGGCTCCCGGCTCAGTGGGGAGCCTGCTTCTCCTTCTGACCCTATCCCCTCTCATGCTGTTTCTCTCTCTCAAATAAATAAATAAATAATTAAAAAAAAAAAGAAAAGCATCATGTTCTAGAAAAAAAGCACCATGTTTCCCTCAAAAAGCAAGATGATGATAATGTTCAGACTAGAAAGTTATCATGCATGAATTATTAGGTATTTTTATGATGTGATAGAGCTGATGCTAGGATTTTTTAAAAAATAAGCTTATTTCAGCTCACTGGCTTTGCTGTATATGCTATTTAGCCATCCTCTCTGTCTTTCAGATCATGTAACCATTACTCCAAAGGATCCGCAGTGGGTAGGAGCCTGGTGGCTGGGTTACCTAATAGCAGGAATTGTAAGTCTTCTTGCAGCTCTGCCTTTCTGGTGTTTACCAAAGAGTCTGCCGAGACCCCGAAGTAGAGAGGATTCCAATTCCTCCTCTGAAAAATCCAAGTTTATTATGGATGATCATACAGAATACCAAACACCTCTTGGAGAAAAGTCAAAAATAATGGAAATGGCAAGAGGTGAGCCAGATTCTCCTTGATTTTGAAGCACTTTCAGCTTTCCTGTCGAGATTCTGTAAGGGATCTATAAATAATACCCCTCTCTCCCCATCATTTGTTCAGAAAAATTGAGAAACTATACAGGAAGCAGAATTGAAGATTACAAAGTCAGCTTTATTACTGGAGAGGGATTAAAGATCATGACCCAAAGTTTTGGTAACATTCCTTGCTGACATTCCCACCCTTACATCACTACAGGTTAGACCTGGCAATGGCTCCTATCTGGGATTGCTGCTTTGCATCAGTCTGGGTGGACAGAAAAGAGTGCATCTTCAGAGCTTGTGGCCTTTTAACAGATGAGATTCAGTCATTTGACAAATGTGTCAGTGCATGTTTCCCACTGTTGATCAAAGCAGTGAGTGTGGTGCAGGGCACAAGGCCAGACATATTAACATGAATTCCTTTCACATGGAAAAAGAGTGGCCATGAGAAAGATTGGTCGCCCTCAGTTGGGCCGAGCAAGCAATATTTACAGAAAAATCTTCACATTTCAAACTCTTCGGCTGCATAATAGGAAGAAGGGAGAATGCCAAAGCTCATTTCTTACATTAAGTTCATTAAATTAAACGGAGATAATGTTCATGTTTCTTTCTCTGTGACCATGATGCAAGTTTGAAGAGGAGAGACCAGAAAACTGAAGTTCTAGATGTCCTACCAATGACTTTCAGCTCCGCAGGGAGAGAGTATTCTTGTCCCTCTTTCCTTCTACCCATACCATTGGGAGGAACATGTTCCTGTCTGACTCACACCTCTAAGTGTAATCTAAATTATATGCCTGTAGAAGCGAGTGCCTGTGTCTAGATATGAACCTGACACATCTCAGCCTTGACTTGTGCCAATGCTTCATAGCCATAGTGTATATGGGCACCACCCTCTAACCGTGGCAGTGGGACTCGGTCAGCTCTGCCCTGGTGCCAAGGCTGTGTCTTCTGCTAAGGGTAGTGCTGGCTTTAATGACTCCATGTTCTTTTTGTCTTACAGATTTTCTTCCATCGCTGAAGAATCTCTTTGGAAATCCACTGTACTTGTTATATTTGTGTGCCAGCACTGTTCAGTTCAATTCTTTGTTTGGAATGGTGACCTATAAACCCAAGTACATTGAGCAGCAGTATGGGCAGTCATCCTCTAAGGCCAACTTTGTTATCGGTATGTTCACCTGTCCTTCACGCTTGCCAGTAGGCACTATCAGCTGCATCTTGTTAACCCTTAGGCATTTAGGCATTCTCATGTTTAGACTGAAGGTGATTTATGACATTTGAGATATGAAGTCAAAAAGTGAGTGAAAAAAATCTAGCAGAGTGAAAAAAATCCAGTTAAAATACTGAGGTGGTCTGTGGTACAATTTTGCAGCAAGAATTATTCACAACTGTAAGTGGGTGACCTTAAGAATATTATGTAAACCGAACGTGCGTTTTATTAGGAGATTGTGATACTGGGTATGTGTCTTTCAAGTGTAACCAAAACTTCCTAACAGTGGCCATTTTACCTGAACAGTTTCTAGGATCATAAAAAGTGAGTATTCGGAGAGGTTAAAAGGTGTTCATTGCAAAACAAAGTTTGTTTTTGCTCAGAGTTAAAGGACTTTCCTGAGTCCTGGTATTCAGGTTATTTAAAAGGGCTGTGTTTCTAGCATAGCAGATCAGTCAACAATGAAAAAGCTATTGAAGGGCAAAGAAAAGCATGAAGAAATGAATGAAGAAGAACCAGAATGTGCAAATACATGAACATCATGCTCCAAGTAATTGGATACTTTTAAAACCTGGATTAGCTCCTTTAGTCCATGAGAACATCATTTAATGCTTCTGTTTAAAGGCATATTTTATTCCTTGGGACATATTCCTTAATGGTAGGAAAATCCAAAGATTTAAAAACATTTCTTCTTCATAAAATATTTTAAAATTGTTCTATGTCTCGGTCTCTGGAAGAGGCCTCTGAGCTTATTTCAGAATCTGTAACTGTCCTGTAAGAATCCTGGATAATGGACACTTAGTAGGTGCTAATTTAATTGACTATTCAGACTATTCTGCTAAATTATAAATATTAAAGCTCTACCACTCAGCTTTTACTTTCAACATTAATTGGTTCAAACTGATTTAATTGTATGATTTAATGGTTGACCTGAAGAAACATTTTAGGTTTCATTCCCCCAAAACCCCCTCCATGCCAATCAGTGCTTTATCCTGACTTTAACAAGAATAGAAGAGAAATAAAAGCTTAGGAGACATTCTTTTTATTTTATTTCAAAATCTCTTTTGTGTTTATTGAGCTATAACTTACAAACAATAGTTAACTCTACAGCCCCTAAATGTGTAGCTCAGCTGGATAAATGTTTACACAAAAATCTGTATAGTAACTATCAGCTAGAACATGGAACTCATTTCAGAACCACAGAGGGCTCCCTCAAACCTCCTCCTGTTCCATACACTTGCCCAATGCTAATAATTATCCTGAACTTTGTCATCACAGGTCAGCCTTGCTGGTTTTTGAACTTCATACAAATGGAATAGTATGCTATGTACTCTTTTGTATCTAGCTGATTTCAGTCAAAGTGAAACCTATGAGATTCATTCATGTTGTGTATAACAGTTTGATCTTTTCCATTGCTGTGTCATATCCTATCACATGAATATACCACAGTTTATTCATTTTATTGTTGGTGGGCATTTGGGTTGTTTTCTGCTTTTGACTATTATAAATAACACTGCATGACCATTCTATTTGTATTTTGGTGGTTGTATACACAACGTTTTTCTTGGCTGTATCTTGGAGCAGAATTGCTGGGCCATAGGAAGTATGTATATTTAGATCCAGTAAATATAACCAAAACATTTACAATAGGGTTGTGTAAATTTATACTCACGCTAGAAGTGTAAGAACGTTCCAGTTGCTCCACATCTTTATCACACTTAGTATTGTCAGTCTTTTTCATTGTAACCCTTCTTATGGGGTGTGGTGATATCTTACAGTTTATTTGCATTTAACTGATAACTAATGATGTTGAGCACTTTTTTGCAGGCTTGTTGGTTACTTCAACATTCTCTTTTGTCAATTATGTTCAAATTGTTTGCCTGTCTCTCTTGAGCTGTCTCTTTTTTTATTGACTTGTAGGGGTAGGTACTTCTTTCTTGATACAAGTTCTTTATTGAATATATGTATTATAACTATTTTCTCACAGACTTCAGTTCTTCTTTTCATTCCCCTAATGGTAAGCTGCTTATTTTTAAGCAAGTCCATTTTCCAGTCTTTTTCTTTCTCATTAGTGCTATCTTATTGCTTGTTTTAAGAAATTGTCAAAACCAAAGGCCATGAAAATATTTTCCTAATATTTCTACTAGTAGCCTAAGTATTTTAACTTTCACATTTAGGTTATAATACATTTCAGGTAGTGTATTGTTTTTAAAGATTTTATTTATTTGAGAGAGAGAAAGCACAAGCGGGGGGCGGGGGGATGAGGGAGAGGGAGAAGCAGATTCCTCACTAAGCAGGGAGCTGGATGCAGAGTTTGATCCCAGGATCCTGGGATCATGACCCCAGTGGAAGGCAGATGCTTAACTGACTGAGCCACCCAGGTGACTCTGGTTATCATACATTTCAATTTTTTTTTTTTTTTTGGTATAATGTGAAGGAAAAGGTCAAGGTTCATTATCAAAATGAAAAAGCCATCTTTTCCCCCATGAATTGCAATGAAGTGACACATCTTTAAGTGTATGTTTATTTCTTATTATTCAACATGTGCATAACACTTAGAGTTTGAGGGCATTTGATTTTGGTGTCACTAGAATGATAAATACATTTTTAATTTCAAATTAAAAACATTTATTTCATAAAGGAAAAGTAAGAGCATTGTTTGGGGAAAGATATTTATAATAGAAAATGAGATTATATGTAATCTCATTCCTTTATTGGGTAGATAATAAATGAAATACTTTTGCCATAAAATTATTCTTAAGGAAAATTAGCACAGATGAAAGAACTTGAAATTCTGAGAGATTCAGTGGCCTGCCTAATTGCATACATACATTATGATGTAGCCAGGAATAAAATTAATTCCCCTGAGTTATATTTCCTCTCTGGACATAATTATTTTTGGAAAACTGACAAGAAGAATCTAATAATTCTTTTTTAAGTTGTGGGCAGTTGATTTCTTTTAACCATAATCCTTCTCTGTACACTCAGATGGTCCCTGAGATCCAAGCTCATCATCAGAATTTTTTGACTCCTCTATCAAAGTTTGCCTAAAATTCTGATTCCTCATAATTTCTATCATGTCATGTCTATGGATAATTCAAGTACTTTTGTGAGAGATAAGTAATAGTGTCTAATGATTTCAATCATTACAACTAGGATTTTTTCCTGAATGTATCTTGGTTTCACATTAATTATGGAAAAAAAGCACAGTAAGAGTAAGTGGGAAAATGAGTCAATATCCATAACACTTATTTTGATTATCTTTAGAATGGTGAAAACAAATGCATCATTAGGTTAAAATAGAGATTAAATAAGACCTATAAAATGCATTGTAAGTGTATACAGCTGTCATTCAATAAATACTGTTCTCTCACTTCTTTCTGTTCTTCTATCATACTTCTCTCCCTTTTTCTCCTTCATTTTTTGGGGGTGAGGTGGGGGAGGCTACAAAGAATGATCCTTTCTGTGATGAAATAAGGGAGAGAAGCACGACGAAAGCACATTTCCCCTCTGCTCTCAGAGAAGACATTTGACATGACATGGTGGAAAGCATAAACAGAAATTTTCCTTGTGTTCAAGGGCCAGTTGTTACAATGATGATTTATTTTTGCTGTACATGTTTTGCTATGTTGGCCATATTTCTAAAGTTTAGAAATAATATTTTCTCATGTTAGCTACTTTAATTTTGCAAAGAAAATTAAAGAAAAATAAGCAACAAAAATGTTTCATATTCAGGGACTAGGAGGCATATGGCAAAATGATTTTGCTTTTTTGAGTGTGTGGGTTTTTTTTTTTCCCCATTGCAATTTCCACTGGATGAAGTTTAGATAGCTGAATTTTTCTCCTCTTTTAAAGCTTCTTCCATCACTGTTAAGTTATGTGAAAATGATCTTATGTTTTGTTTCCTTCTTAATACACAGATTACAATTATTTAGTCATTTTTCTTAATTTCTTGGAGTTTTTTTTTAATTAAATAAGACAATACCTAGTGGACATGATACATTGACATTGTCTCTCATTGACAACAATGATTATCATTCTCCATTCTTGGAGAAGTTACAAATAAGGAAAAGTTATGATAATTATTTGGGGAAAGTTGCTTATTAATAGAAAACATTAATTTTTGTGGCTAAGCTAGCAGAGCAAATTATGTGTTATGATGTGTTCTAGAATTAGGTCAAGTTATATTAAGTTATATTAAAAATCTGTGAGATAATGGAAAACGATCTTAGTTTGTGAGGAAAAAAATACTTTTATTATACCCAAGAAAGATGGCTAAGTTTACTTCTTTGTCTACACCCAATTGGCTACATGAGTGTGAAAAATCCCATAAATTTTTCCCTGCATTTCTCTCTCGGTAAAATTCAAATCTTAATATTTATATCTTATAACATTAGTGTAATATTGTGAAGGTCCATTATTTATTAAAGAATTTTTCTTTGCTGGAGAAAAGCTCTAAGTACATCCCAAAGTACTATTATTATTATAACTTATTACCATTTCATTTTAATGACTAAGGCTATCATATATTTTTATGGGAATCAGAGTTCCCAAATTATATTGTAACTGTGCTGTCCATCTTAAAATATTTTACACAAGTTTCATAACTCCTGTTTCGAACAGTAACAAAGAATAAGGTCTTCAGCTTGAATGAGTATACGGAAGTAACAACAACATATTTGCTCTTAAATTTCTCCTAGCTTTCCTGTTATTTGAGTAAATATATTAAATTCAAAAGAAGTACATAAAGTAAATTGAAACAAATTGTGGATGCTGGTGTAAATTACAACTGGTATTTCCATTTGGAATATTTAGATGGTAAACGTTTTAAGAACAGCACATTTTACGGTGTGAGTGAAAAAAAGTGTGTCATGAAGAAATCAGAGTGAAATTAGCTGACTTAAAAGTGCCTCGGGTGAAAGAAGAGAAGATTTGGGAGGAAACATCATTTGATGTTTAGGAAATCTGCTATCAACTCAACTTGGCCCAGCATAGATAGCTTACAGATCCTAGGGAATTTGAAAGGGGGAATCAAGCTGACAGTATATTTGAAATGTACTACTACTGTTTTACGGAATCATGTTATAATCATTTATCTTGAAATAGGAAAGTAAAATATCCAGGAGAAATGTTATACATGGATAAACTAAAGTTTAGTCGTTTAGCACATTTTTGTGGAAAACTGCAAGGAGCACAAGATATAATGGTGAGCACAGTTTTTGCTTTGAAGGTGAGCTTGGTAGGTGAGGGGTGCAAACCAGATAAGCTAACAGGTAATTGTGACAAGGACCAAGACTGCAGCCTATGGGACCCTGTACAAGGGCCAGAGGCAGAGGGAGGAGGAAAGGGGCTTCTGATGACCAACTTGTGCACCCTGATGCTAGAGATGTCCCTGGAGGCACCATACAGCTGGTGGAAGCTGTGAGAAGTCTCTAATTATGAGAAGTCCAGAGAACTCTGGGAGAACAAACCTTATCTTGGAGTCAGAAGAAAATCTTCTAGAAGGTGTCAATACCTAAATCAAAAGCAAAAGAATAAGGAGGTGTTAAAAGATGAAAATGTAGAAACAAGGGTGGGGTTTTGAAAGGACGTTGGTCAGATGAAGCAGATATCTTGTGTAGAAAGGACTGGAGGCAAGAGAATACATGAAACTTTCTGGAAGTTTCAAGAGAATACAGGCCTCTAAGAGGAGATCAGTCAAGAGAGGATATTCCTGATTTTTAACATTCTGTACTGAGGGAGAAATACCCATAGAATCATCCCATTTTGATTCTCAGGTTCTTCTAGGCCAGATCAGGATGGGGAAAATTTAGTGGAAACCCACACAGCATGAAGTTACAAAGGGTATCAAAGGGTATCCTTTGTGCTATGACTCCTTATGTCCCAGGTTTGGATTGGTACTTTACAAAATAAATGAAATTCTAAGCACATTCTCTCAAGGTTTCAATTTAGAACCTAGTTTTCAGAAGATGTGTTTTTTTTACAAACTGCTTTTGGGAGATAGAATTGAAAGAGGGACTAGGACTCAGTCTGCCCTTTTTGTGTAAGTCTTGGGTCTGTGATAGGGAGATTCAAAGTCAAGTACTATGAATACGTGTATGTAAAAATAGGGACTTAAATGACACACATCAAATCCATGGCAATGGTTAGTTCTTGAGAAGGAAGATGGAATCTGGAACAGAGAAGGAATCTGTCTTATATATCTCCATATTTAAAAATCAGAAAAATTGGAAGAAAATGTTAGCATTTATTAACTCGGGTCATGAGAAGCCAGGTTTGTTATATTATTTTCCATTATATGCTCTCTTTTTAAAAGTAAATAATAATCAGTTTCCTCTTATTTGACATTTGGCTCTTTAGGGGCCCAGGATACATTCATCTCTGCCACTTGCTACAGCCACAAACCTCAGTTTAGCTGGGAAAGAAAAAACTGGCACCTCCTCTTTTTTTTAATTTCACCAATTTTGTGATCTTGCCCCCTTTGAGGTGGGTTGATTCTTCTTCTTTTCTTTTCTTTTCTTTTTTTTTTTTTACTGTTTGTAAAAATTTTTATAATATTTTTTAATCTTTATAATCTTTTTTAATATAATCTTTATATTTTTTAAATTAATTTATTTTTTTGATGTAGTGTTCCATGATTCATTGTTTGAGTATAACACCCAGTGCTCCATTCAATACGTGCCCTCTTTAATTACCCATCACCAGGTTAACCTATCCCCCCACCCCCCTCCCCTCTAGAACCCTCAGTTTGTTTCTCAGAGTCCACAGTGTCTCATGGTTCGTCTGATTTCTAATGTGATCATTTTAATTTTAACATTTACCAATTTAGAATCTAACCAAGAAGTCACCAAAGAGCCACTTTTCCCACCTTTTCTAACACAGACATGTTCCACTCTACCGACCCATCCCAATATTTTCACCTTTGTGAATCTGACAGATTGAAATGCTGGTAACAACTTAATTGAATAATATTTTTGTGCCGTGTATTGTGCTAGGAACTTTTCATGCTAGTCACCTCAGCACTATTTTTGCTCCATATTATAGGTAAGGAAACAGGTTTATAGAAGTTCAGAGAATCACCTGCCATTGCACAGCTATTAACGTGTGGGACTGAGGTCCAAACCAGGTATTTAGGTCTCCAGAGTCCAAGCTCTCAACCACTTTGTTGGATCTCTTCCTAGTGTTGTTTTAAAATCACATTTATTTGATTACTAGTGAGATGGCACATCTATTTATCAAGAATCCTGTGTTCCAAACTCTTTGGAGGAGAGACAGTATAATGTAGTGATTGAAAGCATGAGATTTGGGGCACCTGGGTGGCTCAGTTGTTAAGCACTTGCCTTCAGCTCAGGTCATGATCCCAGGGTCCTGGGATGGAGCCCCGCATCAGGCTCCTTGCTCAGCAGGGAGTCTGCTCCTCCCTTGCCCTCTGCCCCTGCTTGTGTTTCCTCTCTCACTGTGTCTCTCTCTGTCAAATAAATAAAATCTTAAAAAAAAAAAAAGAAAAGCATGAGATTTGACATCAACTCTATATTGTCAAATCTGGCTTTAACACTTACTAACCATGACCATGAATAAATTGCTGTCTGAAGTGAAAATAACAATATGGCTATCTACTAGGGTTGTGGTGAAGGATAAATGTGAGAGATATATCAAATGCTTACCTGAGTGGTTAGTACATTATAAGCAATTAGTAAATACAAAAAGAGTCAAATAATACATTGTTTTGTTATTGTTGTTTTGTTGTTGTGGTTGTTAGGAAAGATACCAAACTAAGCAACTAAGACTCTATAAAAATAAATTTTGTTTGGGCTAGAAAAAAAGAACCAAAACTGTGTTTTTGTTCCCTGAATTCCATGTATCTATTATTCTCTCATGCATAAACTTAAAGAACATTAACTATCACCTAGTTGCCCCTTGCTTGTACCTCTTAATCCTGGGATTAGACCAGAAAGATGTTGACTCATTGATTAATTCAGTGTTTATTGATTTTAAACTCTGTGCTAGACAAGTTAGGCAGACTTCTGAGACTCTCAGTTGTGCTATCATTATCTATAACCTGGACACTCATCAAAATCTCTTGATATGTCAGTAGATAATAGTGAATTAATATTTCTATAACTTAAAATGACCAACCAGTCTAATAACTTGTCAGGAACTATCATATAGTTTTGTATAATCTCTTAGAAAGTTTATGTCAATACACTCAGATTTCTTTTAGAGATCCACAGAATGATATATATATATATTTTGTTGTTGTTGTTGTTGTTGTTGTTGTTCCTCAGGGCTCATCAACATACCTGCAGTGGCCTTTGGAATATTCTCTGGGGGGATAGTTATGAAAAAATTCAGAATCAATGTGTATGGAGCTGCGAAACTCTACTTGGGATCATCTGTTCTTGGGTACCTCCTGTTCCTTTCCCTGTTTGCACTGGGCTGTGAAAATTCTGATGTGGCAGGACTAACTGTCTCCTATCAAGGGTAGGTTCACTCATTAAGTAATCAGAGGCGATTGGCTTGTTTAATCAAATTAATTATTGATAGAGTTTCAAAATAAGATAATTTGATTGTGAACATCGTAAATATGAGAAAGGAATTATAGTTTTATTGTGGAATAGCTGACAGTACTTTGACGTGGGAGCTGTTAGTGTCACCAGAATCTGTCATCTCCTTTGATTTTGGTTGCCTAAGAGAAATTATTAAGAATATTGCATCTATATCTTCCTTATATAAGGCAACCTGACAATGGAAAACACAGACCTTGAATCTTGCCTCTGTCCATCATTAGTGAAGTGACATTGTATAGGTCATTTAATCTAATCAAACCTCAAATTTTTCCACTTTAAAAATAAGAATAATAACTACCTTATAGAATTTTGTAAGACTTAACCAAGATAATATACATGGAAGTGATTAGTACTTTCCTGGCACAAAAGAAATGTGCCATTTGTAAACAATTGTATTTTTTTTTCTTTGAACACTTGGATAACTGGAAAGGTCTCTGTGCTACTTTTTGTAGTCTTTGTTGTACTCAAATCATGTGAAGTTTCAGGAGAGAATGCTATTCCTCAGCCTGGTTAACCACACAACAGCTCTCTTTAGCTCTTTGCAGTTGGTCAAGAGAATATTTATTGATGTTTTCAGACCTATGCCATCTCGTATGGGGTGGATGACTAGTTTTCTTAGGTTCCAGGGTCTGTCCATCTTAATACAAAGCTGGATCTTGAAGGAACTACCCTGTCTTTTCCTTTCAAGAGTCCTTGCCATCTCTCTACCTCTGAACATGAGTTCCCAGACACAGCTGTCTTCGTTCTTCCACCCAGCTATATATTATCTGTTTAAATTACTCATTGAGCCACTACTGTGTGCCGGGCCTACCACACTAACTGCACTTCGTGACTGTCCAAACTCTGCCTATGGCTCAAAGGCCAATGCTCCTGATCTAATGATCTGTGTCTGTTAGTTTAGCTGCTGCTTATTTACTGCTTGCTCTCCAGCTTTCTTCCTGTGCTTCCTTCCATGCTTACCTATCTGTCTTGTCCCCATAGTCCAATCTCCATCACCCTCATTAACCTGGTTTCTCCTGCTCTTAAGTGAGTATTAGTTATACTTTTTACCATCTAAAAAGTCCAAGAAAACTAGTGACTGAGAAGTTTATATACTGTTGCTTCTGGGAGTTACCAGAAGCAGTTACCAGTTACCAGTTAACTGAGTATAGTAACGTTGCCTTGCTAACCGTCAGCAATGTAGATTAAGGACGTTAGTTGTAAGCAGAAATTGCAAGAAGATTCTGGAGAGAGTAGAAGCCCTCTGCTGTCTTTAATTGTCCCTATGATCCTAATGGTAGGTGGACAGTGGTAAAATTCTTTGTATTTTGCAATTTACAAAACACCGTAACTTTCATTATCTCACTTGTATCCTCAAAGCATCTTTATGAGGTAAGTTTTATTATCCTCATTTAAAGGAAACTGAGTTTAGAAAGGTCAATTACCTCTTCAAAGTATAATATTCTTTCTACAACATCATCGTGTCTCTAAGCCAAAAGCAAACACATAGACGGATAACAATGGCAAAGTTTTGAGGTTCATTAAAAGTTTACCCACACAATAAATGATTAAATATTTTTAAACAAATAAAAGATAATATATTCATTGCATGAGTACTAGCCTTTGAAAGCAGTTGCCTTAAAAGACTACAACTGCATTGCAATAATGCTTTCATCATCTAAAACATTCTAAAACTCCTCTTTTGAAATTGCTTTCCATGTTTTTCAGAATATTCCCAACAATGGCAAAGATTTAACCTTTAAGGGTAGCTTTGCTATTGGAAGCAGCCAAAGAAATGGCAACATCCCTGGAAAAAGCTCTCGCATCCCTACATGACTCTTTTGAAAGCAAAATCCCATTTGAGTATAAATATTCTGACATATTTGATAAAAATTATCTTAAAATTTTAAATAACTCTGCCAACACATCCTTTGTAAAACATATATGCAATTAATTTCTGCTTCAAGATAGTCCTAGATGATAAATTTAACATACTTTTAGTAATATAAAATAATTGGCTTTATAGAATACAATATGCTCCCCAGGGATTATCCTGAGTTGCTTTGTTCCACAAGGCTGTTTTGATTCTGGACATTCAACAGGATCCCTGTAGACAGCTTTAGATATGGTAATGGAAGAAACCTTTCTTCTGCAATAATGAGAGTAAGTTTGATGTGAGACAAGAAATTTAGAATCCAGGGGCCTGGAAGAATTCTCATTTTGAAGTTTGTTACTAATAAACCTTGTGAATTTGAGCCAGTAATTTGCCCACTTTGGACCTGACTTTCCTGATCTGCCAAATGAGAAGTTGGCCTAGATCTCCCCCAAAATTCTTTCAACAGTAACCTTCTGAGATCCCAGTCCTACACTATCCATAGTGGCCTGATTCTAGGCTTTCAAAGGCACTTACTTATACTTTCAGATACTACCAAACAGTCTCAATTAATTTAACAATTAATGCCTTATAGAAGAGAACAGAATGAAATACTCCTATATGACTTCTCAGGAGGCCTAGTTATATCCTTTTATTCTGTCTGGAGACATCTCAGTGGCTTTTATGTTTGAGGTAACCAAATGCATAGCAGTTCTACTAGATGGAATATTCCATCAATTAAGAAATTATAATTGCAATCATTATAGGACATACCTCTTAGAAGGAGGGGCCAAAATGACATTTATTTTCCTCCAGAATAAAATAGTGTTTTACTTTGATTGACTTAACAGAAATCTTGTTTCTTAACCTAGTATGTCCCAAATTGTTCTTGGTGCTGGAGACCCAGGAGTGAATAAAACAAATACTTCCTGCCCTCACTGAGTGTACATGACAATGCACGTGGGGTTTGTTGCTGTTGTTTCAGTTTTAAGTCCCTCAAATGCTTTTGTAAAAAAAAAAAAAAAAAGAGAGAGAGAGAGGAGGAGAATAATCAAGTAAATAAATTCGAAATAATAGAGAAAAAAAAAAGAATGACGGAGTGCCAAGGGATGAAAAATAAGGTACAGGTAGAAGAGAAATACCATTGCATAAGTATGCCCTGAAAAGAATAAAGGAATATGAAAGGAACAAGGAGAATAAAAGTAGAAGGATGAGGTCATTCAAGTGAGGGGAAGAAATAGAAGTGAAAGAAAAGGAATTCTGGGAGAAATAAAGGGGGAAGGTAAGACAGAATGACAGGGAGAGAAAAGAGAGAAGACCATCAAAATTATGTAAAGTTAACTGTTAGAGCAGAAAGCCAGCTCCTTAAGGGCAAATATTGTCTCATTCATATTTGTAACTATCTTCTCTCCTCCCAAAGCTAGCACTTAGAAGGCTTCCACAAAATTTTTGAACACATGAACAAATGAATGGGTAAGTCATTGAAAAAGCATGTGCAAGAGAATCAGAAAGAATTACCTGAGATATGGAAGAGCTGCATAGAGTGGGAGATTTTGAGACAGAGAAAAGTTAGATGAACTGGCAATGCATTTATTAGTAAGACACAAATAGGATGTGTAGCTCTTCCAAACTGAAGTCTGTTGACATAATGTTGACTACTTGACTGTTTTCTTTCTTTTACTGCACCATCAGCAATGCCCATTCTACTGATGCCGAGACAATTGTGAAGGAAATTCACACACAAGCACGCATGCTCATGCACACACTGCCTGCAATGCATTTAAGTAATGTCATTAGTTGCTCTAGAAGTTTACTTTTCTGCTTTGTTAGCCACTTTCCTACATCTTTGCGTAGAAATGTATTAGAAGATCCTAGAGATCGTCGATTTTAGTAAAAACCATAATCCAAGAACTGGATATTATGTGAAGGTGTAAACCTCTAAAGATAACTTTCAAGAGAAAGCTTCTTAATAGTAGACTCACATTTAATAATCAGAAACTGGCATTTCTGATGACAATTGTGTTTCCAAAAGGCAAACTCCGTTGGCACTGCCATTTATATTACTCAAGAACACTGATTTTTGAAGATATTAGGGTGCTGCCTGCTAAGAGGTAATATTTTATACTGTTACATTTCTTTTCAGAACCAAACCTGTCTCTTATCATGAACGAGCTCTCTTTTCAGATTGCAACTCAAGATGCAAATGTTCAGAGACAAAATGGGAACCTGTGTGTGGTGAAAATGGAATCACATACGCATCGGCATGTCTTGCTGGTTGTCAAACCTCCACCAGCAGTGGAAAAACTCTTGTAAGGAATCCCTAATGTGTGTGCCCATGGTGTCTTCTCTACCACGTAACTAACTGCACCGCTCTCTGGGAGCTCAGGGACCAACCCAGAAGCAGACCACACTGGTAGCAGCTCTGGCTCTTACTCTACCCTTGTTCTTTTATATGGAGATAGGAAACATCTCCGTCGCTAGTGGACTAGAATTGTTGAAACAATTAGGCTAAGAATTAGAATCATGAAACATGCTGGAAGAGACTTGCAATGATGTAGTGAAGTTCTCTCATTTTGCTTGTGAGGAATATTAGCCTCAAATGAGACAGTCTCAGTCATAAGATCATATGATAAGATCTGCATTGGGATCCATTTCTTCTGACCCCAAGGCCAGTGGTACTGGGAGGTTTTAGGGACAGGACAAATAGAGGCCAGTGTTAGAAAGTCTAGCCCAAGAGGTTTAGACCCAGGGATCGTGAGCTCGATTTTGAGGAGATTGATAGTTCCAGATACTCTGCCTGAGAAATCAAGCTTGTGTGTGCAGTAATGAAAAGAGTAGGTGGCTGGAATGAAGGAGTTCTATAGGGTGGATGACAGAGATGAGGTTGGAAATAAAGGTAAGAAATCAGTTGTGAAGATATTATGTACTTAAATCATTAGACTCATTTCTCCAGTCACACCTTTACATTTCTGCACCAAACATAGACTCTTGTACTCTGTTTTCATGGCTAGTGGTCAGACTGCTGTCTACTTGTGCTGATGAAATCTATCTGTATTTGACAGTCCTAGAGGGCTGAAAATTAACCCACACATCTATTTACATATGCTTATCAACTAGATAAGAATGCTTAGGCAAAGACTTCTGTAGATGTAGAGTAACAAGTTGATTTTCTCTCTGTTTATTGTTACTTTGACATTTTATTCAGAGTAGAAAGAACTGGCTTCCAGCAACAGTGAACAGGACTACCCACCCAACTGAAACTGAGTTTTTGACCTCCATTCCCCTTTCCCTCCCCTCTCCCTCCCTCTTTTTTCTTTTTTTTCCTTTTCTTTCTTTTCTCTTCTTCCTTCCTTCCTTTTTCTTCTTTCTTTCTTTCTCTTTCTTTCTTTCTTTCTTTCTTTCTTTTTCTTTTTCTTTCTCTCTTTTCTCTTTCTCTCTTTCTTTCCCCCTTCCCTTCCCTCCCCTCCCTTTCCCTCCCCTCCCCTCCTGTCCCCTCCCCTCTCCTTCCCTCCCTTTCCCATCCCTTTCCCCTCCCTTTTCCCCTGCTCCTCCTCCTCCTTCCTTTTCTTTCAGCCTCTACTCTTTTGTCTAAACTGCTTGAAAGTTTTCCTTACCTGGAACTTCACTTACCGAAGGCATTCATGCCAGGAACTAAAAGAGGTGCTTTAAAAAAAGGGGGGATTTAAATATCATGGTCTTCAAGTGACTGGTTATTACTTTATTTATTTTCCTCATGTGAGAAATGAGGCACTGATGTGCCTAAACTCATGTATCTAATAAGAGGCAAGGTCAAGGTTCAAAAGCTTTTTATCTGACATTCATTAAAAAAAAAAAAGATCAACATTGCTCCTTGGAAAGGAAATGCCAGCTTCACTTCACTGTTTAACTAAAAATTCACAAACTCTTTTGTGATATTTACAAAAATAAACTAATGAGGGATTATAAAATTTGCCTCTCTGTCCAAGATTTAGTTGAGGTTTATTATTCAGGTTTTTTTTCCTAGTTACCATTAAAAAGTCATATCCTCAAATTATGCCCATTTATTTAACAAATTATTATTGAGTGCCTAAAAAGAGGACCCACTTTAGGCTCTACATGTACAATGATGAGAAAGCAGACAGTTTCTGCCAGAGGTTTCATTCTAGTGGGGATATATAGTTTAAAAACAAATGATTATATAATACTCTAATGGGTAATGATAAGCACTGTAAGGAAAAGGTAAGTTAGAATAAAGGATGGAGAGATGGGGTTATTTTTTTGAATGGATCATCATGGAAGCCCTCTTTAACGAACTGAGCAGAGACCTGAGGTGTGTGCACCAGCCTTACAGCTATCTAGAAGAGCTACCCAGCAGAGAAAACAGCTAGGCTATAAGGCATGGGTAAACTTACCATGTTTGAGGGTTGGCAAGGGCACAGTGGAAACCCACGTGTGCCACTGAAGCAGAGGGAGAGGGGGAAGATGATTGAGCCGTGAGATCAGAGGGGGATCCAGGAGTTCCATCATAGTGTGTAAGCCTCTATAAGGATTTTGGATTTTGTATAAGCATAATAAGAAGCTATTGGAAGGCTGAGAATAGTGAATGCCATTTTTAAAGGCTCACTTTGGTTACTGTGTGGGTAACAAATGATAGCTGGATAAGAGTGGAAATAAGTTGAGCATAAAGAGATGACAGCAATAACCAAGGCAAGAAATAATGGTGGCTTAAGCTTGGAAATGGCAGAGAAGGAGATAAGGTATGTTTGGATTTACTAGGATTTACTGGGAGATTGTTTGGTAGGGTCGGTAGTTTGACCATCTGCTGTTTGGATAAAAAAAAATGTTATCCGTATAGATTTCACTTTGCTCACTATACCTTAACACAGAGAAATAAAAGAATATTTACCTTATTGTTTATATGATGCACGTATACTATATTGTAAAGTCTATTTAAACAAATACGTATTTTCAGTTGTATTTAGATGTTACCTCAATAATTGGAATTTTTTCTATTGTGTTACAGATATTTTATAACTGTACCTGTGTGGGGATTGCAGCCTCAAAGTCAGGAAATTCCTCAGGCATGGTGGGCAGGTGTCAGAAAGATAATGGATGTCCCAAAATGTTTCTGTATTTCCTTGTCATTTCAGTCATCACATCCTATACTTTATCTCTAGGCGGCATACCTGGATACATACTGCTTCTGAGGTGAGCACTGATCCTCCCTGCCCCAGTTTTAATGCAAGACATATTATAATCATTTAAAACATTGATTTCAAATTCTGTTCTAGAGAATTGTGATTCCTTATAGCTCTCTCAGGGAACTTGACCCATGTCCTTGTTCTAGTTTTATACTCTTCCCATTCTTGGGTTTTTATGCAAAAATATGGTTGAATAGAAGTTTTTCTAGTTAAAATCTTTTTGTAAATCATTGGTCTAGGGAGCCTGTATCACACTATAGCCCCTCAAAAAATACAATATGCTATTTCTAATTATGGTGATAATACTATCCAGTGAAAACTAAATGTGTTTTTTATTATTTTTTTAAGATTTTAATTTTAAGTAGCTCTGGGGCGCCTGTCATTAAGTGTCTGCCTTTGGCTCAGGTCATGATCCCAGGTCCTGGGATCGAGCCCCACGTTGGGCTCCCTGCTCCGCAGGAAGCCTGCTTCTCCCTCTCCTGCTCCCCCTGCTTGTGTTCCCTCTCTCGCTGTGTCTCTCTCTGTCAAATAAATAAATAAAAATCTTAAAAAAAAAATTTTTTTTTTAAGTAGTCTCTACACCCAACGTGGGGCTCAAACTTACAACCCCAAGATCAAGAGTCACATGCTCTACCAACTGAGCCAGCCAGGTGCCCCTAGGCTAATTGTGTTTTAGATTAAGCATGGTTTCACTGAATTATGAGTGATGAAATTTTAAGATAGCTTAAAGACTCATCTAATATCACAATGCTTCACATTTATTATTTTATTATGTAGGTTATTTTTCTTGTTCTGACTAGAATTATCTATATGTATGGGTGTGTGTGGGGGGGTTGTTCATAACTTTTGAATCAATTGAGTTCTCTAATCCATGAATATATGTTAATGATTCCAAGTGTTTTTGCTTATAAAACTCTAAAAGAATTTTTAAAACTGTGTACCCCTTTGGCATATTGTTAAGTGGACATCTAAAAATTTATCTTAAGTTTTATAGTAAGTAAGCATTGATTTCCGGTATATTATAAATATTTACATTTAAAAATATAATAATTTTAAATGTAGATCACTCTTAAATGTAATCAGTGAGGATTTAGGAAACAGATTAGATAACCAATATCACCTAATTTAAAATTACACAAAAAATCTTTTACAGTAAGTATGTTACATATTTTTTTCTTCTTGTGCTTATATCTTTTTTTTTTTTTTTTTTTTTTTTTTTTTTTTTTTAAAGATTTTATTTATTTATTTGAGACAGAGAGAATGAGATACAGAGAGCATGAGAGGGAGGAGGGTCAGAGGGAGAAGCAGACTCCCTGCCGAGCAGGGAGCCCGATGCGGGACTCGATCCAGGGACTCCAGGATCATGACCTGAGCCGAAGGCAGTCGCTTAACCAACTGAGCCACCCAGGCGCCCTCTTCTTGTGCTTATATCTTAATTCAACTTCCCTGTAGGCTTCTCTTCTACTGTAATATAATTTATGTTTGAACATTTTTTATTGACTCTCCTATCATAGATCTCTATAAAAAAGCACATAAATTCAAATTTTAAAATAGTAGTTTTGTAACTAGTATTGTCAGTGATAAAATTTTCTTCCTAATGGTATTAACCATGCAAATATTACTATTATACAATTGATAAAATAATCTAAAAATATTACAAATTTTAGTAAAATTATTAAACCTAAAAAGTCAAATTTTATTGGAAACTAATCTTTTATGAGATGATTAGGTGATTTTTAAATTAATTCATATATTGAAGGATGAATATCACATTATTCTAAAATGAAGCTAATCAAAAGTATTCTATACATCTATGGTTTCCCATAGTATATTATGGAAAATGATTAGGAAAAATAAACAGAAAATAGGACCTAACATCCACAAAAGGGCTTAAGGAAAACATGAGATATTATGTTTTCAAATGGGAGTATGATATGGAGAGCATTGCACCAGAGTTCTCAAACCAGGATTGTTCTTCATGGGTGTCTATTTCTTCCATATCTTATACTGGGTCAAGTAGTCGCCTGGGCCAAGTGCTTATTCAGGGTCCTAGATGAAGAATTATCTTCACCACCAGCCCTTCAAATGAACCATGCTGTGTTTTGATGTCAGAAGGAGATGTCCTTAGATTGAAGGAGAAAAGTTGTGATTTTTGCCTCTTTTAAAGTAGAGATTAAATGATATTATACACATGAAGAAATTAGTACCCTGGTTAACACTCAATAGTTATTATAATATGATCATGATTATTACCATTAAAATCGACAGGCCACTTAGTTAAAGCTATACAGTCATATTAAGGATGCCCTTGTTATTTTAGGTATTCTTGCACTTGGCTGCTAGATTTAGGTCCCCACTATTTAGCAGAAACACTTAGCATGCCACAGCAATTATAATTGTATCAACTCGGATCAACATGGTCCTATGCTTTTAGACTAAGAGCTACAAAAATTAGTTATAGTTTATTGATCCCTTATTGTTGCCTCAGATTTCTTAGAATTTTTTTTCTGTGAATCTTTGTTGTTTTGGCAATTAAACTTACAATTTTACTTTATCCGATACCATCTGAATATATCCTGTAGAGGTGATTTACATTTTGGAAATATTAACTATAAACTCTTTGATGCATTGCATCTAATAGCACATGGATTTACATAATTTGCCTGCCCTATGCTAGGACACTATGGGTTTTCCATAAACGCTATTTGAATTCTAACATTTCATATGTGATAAGCAGATTATCACTAACATTACTATTTGCTTTAATGGACTATATTCTCTTTATAGTGCTTTTGTTGTTTTTAGGTGCATTAAGCCACAATTTAAGTCTTTTGCCCTGGGTATCTACACCTTAGCAATAAGAGTTCTTGGTAAGTATAATCTATGTTTTAATTATGGTAGCCATGACAAATGTGTTTTGAATACTTTTCTAAGTATTTTTACAGAATTATCACGCATAACTAAATAATATAGGTGGTTAGGTCCCTATTTATTTTCTTCCTCCCTTCATTTCTTTATTCCCTCCCTCCCACTCTCAACTTCTCCCTTCCTTTGTTCTAGAAATTGAGAGCCAATGCTGGGCCTGTGATATTATGAAGTGATTTTGTGAGAATAGTGACATTTTTGTCTGACAGTCTTGTCTCTTCCAGCCCTGGTCTATTGTCAAAAAGTTTATTCTTGTTATGAAAGAGCCCTCTGAGAGGAAAGCAAGAAATGAAATCAGTAAGAAAGGCTGAAGCCTTAATATAATTTCTTCAGTTGTTAAAATGGAAGGAATTCTTTTGAGCTACTCTCAATGCTGGGATATATCATTTGGTAGAAAGATCAGTTCATTCATACAATCAAAACAGTATGGCTATGAGTTGACAATTTTTTAAATGTAATTGGAATGTTTTTTTCTGACTAATAGATTTTTCAATATGCATTAGTTAGAACCCATAGAAAATAGAGTTAATGGGCAGATAAGTTTTCTGTTCCTACAAAGTTTATATTCTAAGGAATAAAACAAAGCAATCACAAATGTTCCTCTGTAGTTTAACAGAAAAGAACTGCCAGGGAGAAAAACGAACTCAGATCTTTAAAAAAAATCTGAAAATAAATAGATCTTGATATAAAATGGGTATATATGAAGATACAGTATAATCCTGATGAAACTGGGGAAGCAGCAAATATGGAAGTTTATCCCATTATGGCTGGCTCTAATTCTACAATGTGAAAACAGAGATTACTTAGAAAAATGTCAGATTATTGAGCCTGAAGTATATCTCTGGCTGGAATTGGTTCCTATATCTACCTCCTTTTGGAGATAAAGATATAACCTACACTAGAAAAAGATTTCAAGTAAAAGAAATGTTTCACTGGGGCCCCTGGCTGGTTCAGTCAGTAGAACACATGACTCTTGACCTCCAGGTTGTGAGTTCAAGCCCCATGTTGGGCATGGAGCCTATTTAAAAAATAAGAAAATAAAGTATTAAAAAATAAATGATTCATAAAATTGATTCCATAAAACTAAAAATATACTTGAAAATGGCAAAAATATCTTAAGCAAAGTCAAAAGGCAAATGATAAACTGGGAACAATTATTTTTTGCAATTTATGCAAAGACTATTTATAATACCCCTATTTTAAAGAGAGCCCGTTAAGTATTGAGAACAAAAAGACCAACACCCAAATGGAAAAATGTGTAACAGGTATGAACAGCCATCTCATGGAAAAAAATGTAAATGCCTCTTAATATATGAAAAGATGGTCAAACTCTCTCATAGTAAGGAGAGCACAAATTAAAATTATACTGAGAGAATTTTTTTTGCTTATCAGATTTGCAAATTACCAAATGTTGTTTGCAATGTATGGAAAAATAGATATGCTTACACATTGCTGTTGAGAAAATTTCTCAATGGTCTCAGCCCTCAATGGAGAGTTATGTGGCAGTAACTAACAAAACTAAGATTTATTTTTTGACCTAGCAATCTCACTTCTAAAAATTAATACCAAAAACTTGCTAGCAAAACTATGAAATAAGTAAAATTTTATGGATGTCTAATTACTGTGGCATTATGTATAATAGCAAGACTGTAAACAGTCTAGTTGTCCATCAATATGACATATTTGAATAAACTATAGTGAACCCACATAATGGATTCCTATGCAGCTGTAAGGATGCATGGGGAAAAATCTCCCTCTAATGTTCACAAGTTTATTAGTCAGCTCTGGCTGCCATAACAAAATACCACAGACTGAAGGACTTAAACATCAGAAATTTATTTTCTCACATTTCTGAAGGCTGGGAAGTCCAAGATCAAGGTACCAACAGCCCTGTTGTCTGGTGAGATCCCTGAGACCATTTTTCCTGGTTTGTAGACAGCTGCCCTCTCACTGTGTCCTCACAAGGATTTCCCCTGTGTACATATGGAGAGGGACGAAGTTTTGGTATCTTTTCCTCTTCTGATTAGGACACCAGTCCTAGCAAATTAAAGTCCTTTATGACTTCACTTAACCTTTATCTCCTTAATAACTCTATCTCCAAGTGCAGTTATATTAGGGCTAGGGCTTCAGCATATGAATTTTGGAGGGACACAATAGTCTATATTACCAAGGGATCTCCAGACTATACCCTTAAGTGAAGTGAAGTAAAATGTAGAATGATGTTCATGCTATGATGCATTTGGTGTAAGAAGTATGGAAAGGTAGAAATATTATACACGTATGCAGAGGTATTTGCTAACATTTTAAAAAAGAAACAATGGAAGTATAAACTAAAAAGATGATGATGGTGGTGGTGGTAGTTACGTATAAGGGAAGGAAGGAAAAAAGTAAGAGAAGACAGAATGGAAAGTAGAGTTTGTAAATGTAACTCTGATTTAATTTTTAATTTGAAATCATGCAAAGTTTTTTCAGGTCTTGATCTCAGGGTCCTGGGATTGAGCCCCGTGTCAGACTCTGCACTCAGTGGAGAGGGTGCTTAAGATTCTCTTCCCCTCTCTCTCTGCCATCCCTCCACTTCCCCCCCCCCCCACCCCACGCTCAGGAGCTCTCTCTCTCTCTCTCTTTTAAATAAATAAATAAATATTTTTTAAAAACTGAAATCATGCAGTTTTTATGTAATTAAAAAACAATATGGGGCACCTGGGTGGCTCAGTTGTTAAGTGTCTGCCTTCGGCTGGGGTCATGATCCCAGGAGCCCTGCTCAGCAGGAGTTCTGCTTCTCCCTCTCCCACTCTCCCTGCTTGTATTCCCTCTCTCTCTGTCAAATAAATAAATAAAATCTTAAAAAAAAAAACAATGAAAAGAAACTAAGACATTCTTGAAACAAACTGAAATTAGCTATATATCATGTAAGAGGCATAACCACAAAGAAAAACAGATTTAAAAGGGCAGAATCATTACCAAAGCCACATAACTTCACTGCATTGTGTAGTCTTATCTTTAATACTAACATTGGTATAGTTATGTTGAAACGATTACGTATTTTAAAATAAAGCAAATAAGAGATTATGTCAGTATCATTAGAAGTCAGTATTTTCAGCACAATAAAGAAGTGATAACAGCATAAAATAAGTAAAACCCATTCTTAAGTAATGGGAAGGTGACCAGGAAAAGTAAGGTAAACAAGGGTTAGAATTGTTATGGAGATTTAGGTGGGTGCCTTCTCCTTTGATAAAAGCCTTTTGGGATTAGGAATCCTTCTCTTGGTACAGAGAGGTAGACACCCTTACAAATGGAGACCTCTGTTATAAATCTTAGTTTCCCTTACAAAAAGGAAACTTAGGCTCTGTCTTCACAGCTTCTTCTGTGCCTTCTGTTTCTCAAAATAACGTTTATGCCAGAGAAATACAATGAGGAAGCATATTCTGGTCTTCTACAGGTACCTGTTTTCCCCAAAGCAGTTTGTTTTTAGTTTGAAAGTAGGTGGTTCCAGAGACTCATTCATTATAGGATAATCAAAAAGATGGGTATATATTTTTAGCAGCAATTGTTTGTTTTTCTCACAGCAGGAATCCCAGCTCCTGTGTATTTTGGAATTTTGATTGACACTTCATGCCTCAAATGGGGATTTAAAAGGTGTGGACGTAGAGGCTCCTGCAGATTATATGATTCAAATGCTTTCAGGTACTGTATCAAACTGGTTCCTGCATCTCCCTGCTACAACGTTACAGGTTTGCACAATGAAGTGGGCAGTAATCATTCCTCATGGAGTTTCACTGCAAAAGGATCATCTAACCAAGAAATGAGTTCTATTTTATAGAATAATTTTATTATTATGTATTTGGCTAGATCTTTCAGTTTTTCCCCATTCCTAATCTTAACTCCCATTTTAAATGAGTAATCATTTTTTAAATAAAATTCACAAAAGATTCCAGAATACAGTAGAATTTTGCAAGTTTATGCACACAAGTGGGTAATTCTCTGAAGCTCCGAAGCATTTAAATTTAGGTCACATTTTGGGTTTAATTCTATTCTTTTTCAAACTGAGCCAAACTGTCCGATTTACGTCAGATATAATCCCCCTGGGCAAGGATTGGATTTGGCTCTAAATCTGTCCAGCTTTTATTGCCAAACTGATGTTCAATTATTCCAGTACTTGAGATGCATAAAAGTAAAAGGCTTTTTCTGTGTGTATGAGTGTGTATGGGGCTGAGGGGCATGGCTTTTTCACTATGGCATCATTCAGTTCATTTCATCAAACATTTAGTCCCCTTATGGCTTAAAGCAATGCCTCAATGGCTTAAAAGCAGGAAGGATTTTTTTTTTTCCTACAATCTGAGCATTTTCTGGAGAAATAAGCTTGGTACTGAACTGTGTAAGTTGGAAGTTGGATGTGAATTGAGCCAACCATCTCAAATAAGTTTGTTTGATTTAATAAACTTTGATGTTATGTGAGAAATTTATTTTGGTCTTTGAAAGGGACTTGACCTATGAGTAGAATTTATGCTTTGCTCAATTTGCTAAGGCGGCATTTACTTTAATGTAAAGACAATGTATTTCAATCAGAGACTGAGTATGTATACAAGGTGACCAGAATAAATCATTCATCCTGTCCTTCCATACCTTCCTGTTTTATGATAGAATTAAGAACTAAAGGCTTCTCATTAAGAAAGTGGTTAATTCTTTGGTTAATTCTTAAGTCATTCTGCTCTACTAAGAGCTCCGAGTCTCCCTTAACATTGCTTCTTGCAGTTTTTTTGTAGACATGCATTTGGGCAAGTTTCAAGGGTAGGGTAACCACATAATTTATCATTCAACATGGACACTTTTGAGAGTGAAAAGGGGCACTATTAAAAAGTACACTGGGACAACACCAGCATAAGCTAGGACTGTTCTGGGCAAATAGGCATATGGTCATCTGGTCTAAGGGAATAATTTACAGAGAGGATGGAACTGATTATGTAATTAGTAGTAACTAAAAATTAGGGCACCACTAAGAGGTCGCTTTATATTAGCATACTGCCTTCAATAGTCTGCCAGATGTTCATAGAAGGTGTTTTATAGCCACTGAATTTGCATTCTTAAGAAAAAACATCCTAGTGATGGTTTCATTGACAGATTGATTTTCTTGGTATTGCTATTTATGGAATGATACTATTACCTTCCTTTCCCATTTTAGAGTTGGATAGTTGCACTAATTATGACTGAGTTTCTCTCTTCTTTTAGACACATATATCTGGGACTAACTGTGATGCTGGGCACAGTGTCCATTTTCCTAAGTATTGCAGTACTTTTCACTTTAAAGAAAAATTGTGTTTCAAAACATAGAAGCTTCAGAACCAAGACAGAAGGAACAATGGTGTCTACAAGAATCAGGAAGGAAAATTGTACTACAAGTGATCATTTGCTACAACCCAACTACTGGCCAGGCAAGGAAACACAGCTTTAGAAAAATGATGACTTGAAGCCATGTTTTCTAATTTCTGGAAATCGTGCAAACAAATAGATTTTAATCAAAGGGGTTTTAAATGTGTCTTTTTTTCTCCTTTCAAAAAAAATGTCTTTGTTTTTGACCCTAGGTATTAGATAATGTACCTAATAACAAATATAATTAAACATATTACAGAAAATGCGGATAATAAAGTTAATCCAAACCTTTTAAATCTTCCTTATATTATTTATACAAATTCCTTATATTATTTACTCATTCTGCCTGATTTTGCCTTGTGCCCATTGATATATTAGCTGTATTCCTAGAATAATTGTTCTAATAATCTAATGGCTATATATAAAGTAATTTCTAAACTAAAATACTTGTCAAGGGGAAGAGAGTCCTGTTGTATATATATATATATATATATGTATATATATATATATATATATAAATTATATCTTGTCCTCCTTCAAATATGACCTTAATGAAGATGTTGGGATAGAGCCAGAATATGTGGAGAAAGATTTAATTTTACACTCTTCCTTTCTTATGGACTACAGTAATTGATACAGAAATGTATAGTGGCAAATGATCTTGGAGGATTCAAATTTTGGATTATTAGCTCTTCTACCATCCATTATATGTACATTGTGTGTGACACTTGAAGTGACCATGGTGGTAAAGTAATAAAATTATTATTAACATGTGTCATTGTCCTTCTATAAATTCAGTGGATTAAAAAATACTGTTTATACAATACTGCCCATATTTTAATGTATGTAAGCTGCTCTAGACATTGCACATGATGTGATCCTAAAATGCATTTGAAAGTTGAATTTCTGAAAGTCTACAGTAAGCTTAGGTGTTGTAACAGGAATGAGGAGGTAATGGGTTGAGTGATGGTGTGGTTCTTGGGTGCTCTGGTGTGGTTCTGGCACACATCACAGGGTCGAAGGGCTTCTGGGAAGGGGGCTGACGCTGCTACAGCCTGCCAGATAGCTCTTCGTTTCTGGGCATTTCCTCTCTGATGGCTTCCTGGAGCTCCTCTGAGGAGCTGTAATAAGTTCAGCAGTCCTCCATCGTTAGCTCTATTATCTACTATATTTTTCTTCCTCCAACAGCTGGGTAACAGGAGCTTGGGCCTCCTAAGAAAAGCCGACTTAAGGTAGAGACCACCCCAGTGGAGTCTTGAAATTGTACCACAATTCGTAGCAGCCTCTACAACAAACAGAGCACGCAATCAGGACACTCCCAACAAGAAGTTTGTTTGAGGAGTGTCTAGGAGCCTAAGTCCAACAAGAAGGTCCAGCTCAAAAATGCAATAGTCTTCATCGATGGAAGGCTCAAATAGTACAAACAAAATAGTTTACTGTCTTTTCATTTTTCCATTATATACCAATCCTGTAAATATGAATGGAAAAAACTGGAGATGGAAAGTTTGGGGATGGAGAGCAGAGGACATTTCCTTTAAATGTAGATTAATTTTGTCATTTTATTTGAGTTAGTGATGCAAGATTATCCCATATTGTACTATTTTTGAAAATGAAAATCAACGTGTTTTGTTTCCAGCAGGCCTACATCAGACCTGCGGCTGCTGTGTTAACTTGAGAGCAGGAATTCTTTTTGTCATCTCAATATCAGTCTTACCCACAACAAATACTTACCGAGTGCGTGAGTGACTATGCTTGTCAAGAATTTTCTTTGTAGAGGGGCGCCTGGGTGGCTCAGTTGGTTGGGCGACTGCCTTCGGCTCAGGTCATGATCCTGGAGTCCCGGGATCGAGTCCCGCATCGGGCTCCCTGCTCGGCGAGGAGCCTGCTTCTCTCTCTGACCCTCCCCCCTCTCATGTACTCTCTCTCATTCTCGCTCTCTCAAATAAATAAATAAAATCTTTAAAAAAAAAAGAATTTTCTTTGTAGAGATGAAATTAAAATTCAAGGTCCTCATCCTGTCTCCCACATCCTCTTTATTTTTCAAAGCTTTCTGTAGCAATATCCTGAAAAATAACTTTTTTGCAAGTAAATTTCTAAACAGAATCCTATCCAATTTACTCTTGAGTAACTTGAAAAATAAATAAAAATTGGCATGAAAGTTGATTGATCTTTTTTCATAAAAGTACTGGATGCCAGTGAAAAGGAAGCATTTTTTTTATGCATTGCCATTAATTTGACAGTGGAATTATATATTCTAAACTCAGTAATATGGCATATGAGGGTATCATTTAGTGGGGAATTGAATTTACTAAGAGGAACCCTGATATTTTGGATGAGTAAATTCATCTGACAGAAGTAAGCAGGCTTTTTATGCCTCAGAAAGCACATGAATAATTTTTTTTTTCTAACAAACCAAACTTCTTTCAAAGGTCAAAAAAATTCCCTCAGCCCCAGGGCCAGACATTTAGAGGTAAGACCTTAACCGACATGTGGGATCCCGCAATTGCCCCACATTCAATGGGCCACTTTCTTCTCTTGTTCCACAGCCATGGCCTCTAGAGTGACCAGCACCTCAAATGAGCATCTGATTCACTCTAAGTTTCAGACAGGTGAATCTCCAGCAATGTCATCTTACAAATGGAGTGACTGAAATTGGATTAAATGACTTAGCCAAGGTAGAGGTGGGCAAACTGATGTTGGTTTCTTCCATTACATCATGATGCCTCTGAAGCAGGTAATAAAAACAAGCACTCTAAAATTCTGAAAAACAACTAGAAGAACTTTTGTGACCATTAGCATTTAAGAAATCTCCACTTACATACTACAGATTTATACAGTCATACATAAAGGGTGATTGATAGAATACAGCGACTATAACATATCCTTGAGAACAATAATCATTTTTAATAATTTTATAACAACTAGTAAGTATGACAATATTAAGCACCCTCCATATGTGTGCTGAGTGCTTTAGACACATTATCTCAATTTCAAATATCAAAATAACTTTATGTGTTAGGTATAATTACTGATATTTTTAGAGGAAGAAACCGAAATTTAGAGAATTTTAGTGACTTATTCAAAGCTAACAAGTCTCAGTAATTGGTTGAGCCAAGATTTACATTGAGTTTTATCAGATTTGGACAGCCACGTTATGCCTGTATTAATCTATACCCTAAATTGTTATCTCCCACTAATTTTGCTAAAAATAATTTTGGATATCTACGTTGGAAAAGTTTTAACATACCAAAATATGCACATGGTTAAAGAAAATCAAATGATGCAGAATGATTTAAAATGAAAAGTAACAGTCCTGCACCCCAACTTCACTTCTGTTCCTCAAAGGCAATTACTTCTCGCAAGTTTGGGTTATTGGTTTTTCTGATGGTCACTTCCACATCTTTAAATAATAATATGCAAATACCACTTCTTGACTCATCAGCTTTGGACAGGGTCTATTGACTGTCTACTCTGATAGATTAGGAGTTATGCCTCTCATCCCCTGTAATTAGTACATAGTGGGGTCACTATTATTCTGAGTTCCTCAAATGTCACCTCAATACCTCCATTTCTCATTCAATAAACACAAACCATGTTTCCCCACCTTTTGCAAAATGAAGACCCTAGAGCTTCCTCCCTTCTCTTGATGTCTCCAAACTCTCTCATCTCCTTTCTGTTCCCTGTACCTTTACTTTTACATTGTTGAGAATGATAACATGTTTCATCAGCTCTGTGAACATTCCAACAGGAAAAGCCTGAATGATTATGATTAAGATCAATGCCATCTACTGGTGAAGCCACGAAATCTCACAATTAGGAAAAAAGAAAAAGGAATAAAAACATATATTAAGGACCTACTATGAATCAAGCATTAGAGGTACATTAACACATTTAAATATTAAGTATAATGTAAAAAAGTGTTTATGTTTGAATAATTTTGGAATATGCTGAGTTAATGATAACTCTCACACAAGTGCAGAATCTTTAATGTGATGATGTGCATTGCTGATCTCTTCAAGAGGATGTGTATCTTTATTTGGCAGGCTTATTTGGCATTAAATCCACTTTTTATTAACAAGTCTTGGACCTAGGTAATTTTCAATGCAGTGTATTAGGAAAACACAATTTTATCCTCCTGCTTTATAAATCTTTTGCTATCTTATATGTCAGCTTCTGGTATCAGGCTTATGCAGTTTTATAAAATTAACTAGAAAGCTATTTTGTTTTTAAAGTTCTGGAACAGATTTTATAGCATAGGATGTATCTGTTCCTTTTATACTTGACAGAATGTTTTTAGCCTTCTAAAGAAATAATACTTTGAAAAGTTTTGTTTGGTTATTGTAGCTTTTAAAAAAATATCTGCTTACTGATTCAACTTTGAAAATTTGTGTTTTTTTCTAGAAAAATCTTCCAGATTCTTTAAAGATTTTTTAATTTTGTAAAATTAGAGCAAGTAAGCTTAGATTATATTCTTTTCTCATTCCTAGTTTTATACTTGGGGTTTTTGTGTGTGTGTGAATTTTGCTTGACAGGGACTTTATTGAATTCTCAAAGAAATGGCTTTTGAATTCTGTTTCTCTGCTACCTAATTAATATTTATTTATTTTTAATTAATATCTATTTCTTACTTTCCTTCTGCTTTCTTTAGGCATGTTTAAAAAAATCTTTACCTAAATTCTTGATTTGTAAGTTTATAACAATATGCTCTAGCTTAGTAATGAAAACGTTAATATCTCTTAATGTAAAAATTTGTATATAATTAAAAGGTTTGCCATGCTGCCGTACCAATGATGTTTCCTCAATTGTTTACAAATACATTCTGGATTTTCTATTTGATTCAAAATTCCTATTTGCTCTGAAAAGAAAATGATTTAAAATTTCTCTGTTTGGATATTTTAATTTAAATTTGTCTTTTATTTTTCAGATTAATCACATTTATAATTAGGGAATGTAGCCTATTAAATTTATCCTTTTGGAAATTTATTGAGGACATAAACCAAAGAAATTGATTTATGAATATTAAGTTCAGGTTTTGAAAATAAAGTATGTTCATTGATTATAAAAGACAATATTAAATAGATATTTACCAAAGCAAACCAATTAATTATACCATTCACATCTTTTGATACTTATTTTCTTTCCTGTTTTTTAAAGCTTGAGACTAATTGTATATTAAAATCTTTCAATATAATTGAATGAGTTTTGTGAATTGCTTCCATTTTTTCCAAAAGTTTTCATTTATAGAACTTAATGTGTTTTATAGCTATTATGTCTTTATGATGTATAGACTTGATTTTTAAAAATTTGTTATAGTTAATAATTTTTTAATGTTATTATAATAATAATATTGCCACTTCTATCTTTATTGATTATGTTTACTTGATGTATTTTTGGCCCTGCCTTTATTTTTTTTTTTTTTTAATTTTTTGTTTTCTGTTTAAGGTTAGAAATTTATTAACAGTATAAAATTGGATTTTCTTTTTACTTTATCTAAAATTTTGTCTATTTGCAAATATATTTAGTTGTCACACTTGATGTTCAGTTTTCCTTCTTTTATATTACGTATTCCATTTTGTTTTATGGTTCCTTCCTTGTATTTTCTGTTATTCTTCCAAATGCTATCTGTGCTATATTTTTGCTTTTAATTCCTACTAACAATATGGAAGTTATAGCCACTTCTTTAACAATGTGAAAAATATTTTACAGTTGGTTATCCAAAAGTTATCCAAAAATTATAAAAATATGCATGAATACTATTTTTGTCTTCTTAAAAATGCAAAAAATCAAATAATAAATGCTTTCTATTGACTCTCCTTGTGTAAGGTTAAGCATTTAAAATGTTAAATTTAGGGGCGCCTGGGTGGCTCAGATGGTTAAGCATTTGCCTTTGGCTCAGATCATGATCTCAGGGTCCTGGGATCGAGCCCCACAGCAATCCCCACAGCAAGCCCCACATCAAGCTCCCAGCTCAGCGGGGAGTCTGCTTTTCTGTCTCCCCTGCTTGTGCTCTCTCTCTCTTTCTCATATAAACAAATCTTTTAAAAATAAAATAAAATAAATAAAATGTTAAATTTAAAAGACTTAAATTTTATTTTAAAAAGATTTAAATTTAAGACCTGAAATCATAAAACATAGGAGGTAAGCTTCTTGACACTAATCTGGGCAGTGATTTTTTGTATTTGACACCAAAAGCAAAGGCAAGTAAAGCAAAAAATAAGCAAGTGAGATGACATCAAACTAGAAAGCTTCTGCACAGCAAATGAAACCCACAACAAAATGAAAAGGCAACCTACAAAATGGGAGAAAATATTTGTAAATAATATATCTAGTAAGGGGTTAATAGTCAAAATATATGAAGAATTCATACACTCAACAGCAACAAAATAAACAATCCAATTAAAAAATGGTCAGAAGAACTGAGTAGACATTTTTCCAAAGAAGACATGCAGATTTCCAACAAGCAAATGAAAAGGTGTTCAATATCACTAATCATCAGGGAAATGAAAATCAAAACCAAATGAGATATCACTTCACACTTGTTAGAATGGATATCATCAAAAGACAAGAGGTAACAGGCATAACAGGAATGTGTAGAAAAGGAAACCCTTGTAAACTATTGGTGAGAATATAAATTCATGCAGCCACAACAGAAAACAGTATGGAAGTTCCTCAAGAATTTAAAAATACAACTATGATCCAGTAATTCCACTTCTAGGTATATGTTCAAAGGAAATGAAAACAGGATATTGAAAAGATATCTGCACTTCCATGTTCATGTTCGTCGCAGCATTATTCATACAGACAATATTTAGAAATAACCCAAGTGTCCATCATTGGATGAATGGGTAAAGAAGATGTATATATCTACTATATGATGGAATACAATTCTGCCATGAGAAAGAAGGAAATCCTGCCATTTGTGACACCATGGATGGACTTTGAGGGCATTATGCTAAGTGAAATAAGCCAGAAAGAGAAAGACCAATACTACATGGTATCACTTACATGTGAAATCCGCCCCCCAAAAAGTCACAGAATCAGAGAACAGAAGAGTGGTTGCCAGGGGCTAGAGGGTGGATGAGATAGGAAGAGGTTGATAAAAGGGTACAGACTTTAAGCTATAAGATGAATAAGATCTGAGGAGCTTATAAACATGGTGACTATCATTGGTAACACTGTATTGTATAATTGAAATTGCGAAGACAGTAGCACTTAAATGTTCTCACACACAAAAGTGAGGTTATGGATGTGTTAATTAACTAAACGGGGGATTCTTTCACAGTATATATTTATATCTAATAATCACCATTATGTATACTTTGGATATCTTACTATTTTATATGTCAATTTTACCTCAATAGAGCTACAGTTTGACTTTAAAAATAAAACTACACAAAATTGTTTTTACTTTCCAACTCCTACTCACAATCCCAAGATTGTTTTACTAATGTAACCAAAGATTTAAGATCTAAATTATTAATAAATTGTTTTTATGTGTCTTGCCTTTGCTATATAAACAAATCCACAGGGAAAATTTCAAGCATGCACCCTTTTGGCTATCTTTATTTATTTCTTTAAAATAGATTCCTAGAGATAGAATGTCTCAAATATACTAACCAGTGGCATTCCGAAAGGGAAAGACAAACAGCATTTGAAAAATTAGCTGTCCTAATCTTCACCAATTTATCAATTTTATAAATTAAAAATGGCATTTCAGTGTTTTGATTTTCATTTTCATTTTTTTTTTTTTTGCTAGTGTGTTAAAACTTGTATGTCTACTGGTCACATCTCTTATAGGTTGTGTTCACAGCCTTGCATATTATTTATTTTGGTAGTTATTTTATTAATGATACTAACCATGAATGTATTCCATGTGTACTAATTTTTCTAATTTGGGGGCCGTATTAGTTTGCTAAAGCTGCCACAATAAAATAACACAGACTGGGTGGCTTGAACAACAGAAATTAATCTTCCAACAGTTCTGGAGACTAGAAGTCCCATGATCAAAGTGTTGGCAGGTTGCTTTCTCCAGGAGGGCTCCCTTTTTGGATTGCAAGGAGTTGCCTTCTTAATGTCTTCACGTGGTCTTTTTTTCCATACATGTGCATCCCTGGTGTATCTTCCTCTCTCCTAATATCCTGCTTTTATAAGGACATCATCAGAGTAGATTTGGGCCCACCCTACTGGCCTCGTTTTAACTTAGTCACCTCTTGGAAGGTTCTGTCTCCAAATACAGTCACATTCTGGGATACTGGGGTTAGAGCTTCAACATATGAATTCTGGGGGAACATAGTCCAATCAGTAACAGGAGCTTAATTTTAAATTTTGTTTAATGTGATTTTTTACTTTAATATTTAAAAAAATTTACAATCATATACGCCTTTATAGGTTCTACATATATGTGCTTAAAATAATTTTCTTACCTTATGGTGATATGATGACCTGCATTGATCTATGTTTTATGATTTAGTTTCTAAAAATATTTAATATATCTGGATTTATTTTGATGTATTTTTTTTAAAGATTTTATTTTTTTATTCTAAGTAGTCTCTATACCCAACGTGGGGCTTGAACTCACAACTCCAAGATCAAGAGTTCCACAGTGTAGTGGCTGAGCCAGCCAGGTGCCCCTTGATATAGTATTTTGAGATAACCTGATTATTTTGACAGACTTTTAGCCACTTGCCCTAATACTATGTGTTCGGTAGTCCATATTCTCTAACTTTACAAATTATTAAATTATGAGTGTCTGAGGATTTTCTAATCTCATTAGATGCCTATTTCTGTTCAGGATCACATTATATAAGAATTACATAAAGTATGAAAATACATAAAATACATTTTAATTTCTGACAATTCATGCCTTCCTTCATATGATTCAAGTTTTCTTAAATATTTTCATTTTTTTCTTCTAGATAAATTCAAGATTATTTTGTCAGCTCCCAAAAATATCCAATTGAGACCTATGAGACCATTTATATATAATCCTTATATATATTGCATTTATATATAATGCATATTTCTTCTGAGTCTACAAAGCATTTTAGTATATGCATTTTTTAATTCCACATAAAGATTAGTGTTTCTTTCCATTATAAAAAAAATCTGAGTCTACAAGAGGATTATATGAGTTTACCTGACTTGCTAAGGTTGTAGTGTCAGGTTTTAAAGAGCAGGAGCTTAAACCCACATCTTCCGATGCTTCATCTAGTGCTCTTGACATTCACCATATGTGGCTGAAATTTCTTGAAAGCCCCAAAGCAGCAGAAATAGTGGTATGATACAGGGTACCATATATCCAGGATGTTCAGTTTTGATTTTGATAAAATCAAGTTTTCAACTCTGTTCCTCAGTGTTTGCCTCTTTCTAAACCACAAAATTAGTTTGCCTATGTTGTTGGTTTCATTTTTCCTTTTTCTCTCTAGCATAGATTTCTAGGCTGGCTAAAGCGGTTGACTTGTGAAAATATATATGTATTTATATATCTGGTAGTTCACGTACTGCAGAGAACCCCACAATGGTAGTAGGGCTGACCAAAGAATACAGAATACATACTACCATAGTAATCAGAGTGTTGGCACTGCAAGTGGTTTCGGAAGTCATCAGTTAACAGATAGGAGGATGAGGACCACAGAAGTGAAAGTTCTCCTGGTCCACAAAGTCACGTTACCTACTAGCAGTGTGGGGTTGCTAGCCGGGCACCCTGACTCACCACCAATACCTGTCATTGGCTGAACTGAGTTGAGATTCAAGACCGCTGAAGTTAAAAAGAGACTAACCTGGGATAAAAACTGGCATGAGAAACCCTGATAACTTTATAAATAGAGCACCCACACTGATCCAGCATATAATTTTTGGCATTATATATATATTTCATGTGACCATGGCCTTCCCAGGCCCTATATAACTTAAGCACAGACACCTTTCATCTCTCATTTCCTCCTCTCCTCTCCACTCATTCTGCTCCACTCAGGCCTCCCTCATGTTCCTCCAGCACGTCAAGCAGCCTCTGTATACCAGGGTTTTGCATTTCCTGAGTCCTCTCTCTGGAACATTTTGCCCCCGATGACTTGACCCCTCACTCTTTGTTCAAACATCAGCCCCTTGGAGACCTTCCCCGAAAACCCTATCTAAAATAGGATGTGCTATTCCTTTCTATTCCATTAATCTTACTTATTTCTCTTTATAGCAGTTATTCCTCCATATATATATCCTCTTGCTAACTTGTTTATTGCCTGCAAGTTCCACAACGTGTCAAGAAATAGTTGTCCCCCGCTGTAATGATCTTGGCACAGACTGTGACTGAAAGAATAAAACATTTCAGATTTGAGAGAAGTGGGATAACTGAGTAAAAGTCTGGAGGTGTAGAAGACTTCTTCTCCATTAAAAAAAAAACAGTATGTCCCTTAAAAAAAATGTGTAAATAGATACCACATACTGGAAGCTAACAAACTTTCGACCCAAAAGTTTTACATGATGAATTTTTATAGAAAGGTTTTATTTATTAAGGTATTATTTACAACTAATTGGGCTTTACTACTGAGGTTATTCAGGTGCACCTACACATAAGACCCTTTAACAGATTGCATTTTCTAACATTCAGTCTCCCACATCAGTACGACCCAATCTTAGGTTATATAGTGCTTAAGGCCAGGTCTGGCTTGGATTAAATCCATATTTTAAAAATTCAGGCATTGATTTATTTCATGCCTAAGGCCAGTGTGATTGGAACATACTCCATGCTTCATAAGCAAAATCCAAAGTAGTGAAATATTCCAATTCCAAAACAGAAAAGTATTCAGGAGGCTAACAAGTGCATCTGTTTTGCCTTATTCAGAAAAGCATATTTAAAAAAAAAAAAAAACAACAACCAACAAACCTGCCAGAACCCTGGCCATTTTGAAAGTAGTTTACTGCAATTCTGCATGTGATGAGTGTTTATTGTACATTTGTAAATGGAGTATTTGCCTTTAGAAATCTGGGTCTGGATTGCCTGGGAGCTGGCAAAATGCCATATCTACACTGGGCATTACATCACCTACTCTCCTGTCCACTCCACCATACCTCAGGGAATGCAGTCACTCTCACAACAGGGGCGCCCTGATTCTTTGCCTTCATCAAAACATTCTACAGTCCCTAGGAATTTGTCAGATAGCCAGGGGTATTAGTGGTGGCTCTTGTGGCCCTGCTCCTGAATGCTTCCTCCTACCTGTTATTTCTGTGCCTCTTATTACTCCAACTTGGAGGGACAAGGTAGCTAAAGCACTTGACTTCTGTACACAGGATGGGTCTGAAATAAAGTGCTGCTTCAGTTTCCAGCCTTTTAATCTTATATTGCCTTCCGACTAGATGGTAAGTTCCTTTTTCTCCAGCTATTAAAGGAAAAAAAAAAAAAAAAAAAGACGGGACAAAGAGAAACAACTCCTCTTGATCTTAGAGCTCCCCCTAGTTACTATTTTATCCCTCTTCTTTTATTATACCCTAGTTCCCAAAAATATTCTGTCGAATATTAATAGTTGTTTTTTAAAATATTTTATTTATTTATTTGACAGAGAGAGACACAGCAAGAGGGGGAACACAAGCAGGGGGAGTGAGAGAGGGAGAAGCAGGCTTCCCGCCGAGCAGGGAGCCCGATGTGGGGCTCGATCCCAGGACCCTGGGATCATGACCTGAGCCGAAGGCAGACACTTAATGACTGAGCCACCCAGGTGCCCCTATTAATAGTTATTTTTCATCAATCACTAAGTACAGGCATTGTGCTCCTATAAATATATAACTTCAATTAATGATCTGAACAATCTAGATATGTATACAATGATCCCTGTGTGACAGATGAGGGGGACACTGAGGCTTAGAGAGGTTAACTAATTTTCACAAAGTCACAAAGAGTCTACAGAGCCAACCCTGGATTCAAATCTGCCTTCTGATTGCTTTCTTAAAATTATGTGACATTCTTATCTTCCTTTCCTATACAGCCACCAGTCCTATTGGATTAGGAGCCTATCCTTATGATCTCATTTAACCTTTATTACTTCCTAAGAGCATAATCTCACAAAGCAGTTACACTGAGTGTTAGGGCTTCAATATATGCATTTTGGGGCAGCACAGTTCAATTACAGCACCTCTTTTTAATGTAAGAGAGAATGACCAGACACACTGACCACAATAATAATTTAAAGTAACAGCCAACACAATGTGCCCACATTGTTTTTTAAATTGGGATAAAATTTATATACCATAAAATTCCTTATTTTAAAGTCTACAATTCGGTGGGTTTTTAAATATATTGAATGAATCATGCAAACATCATCACTGACTCATTTTAGAACATTATCGCCCCCCCCAAAAAATATTCATTACTCATTAGCAGTCACTCCTCACTCTTTTCTCCCCTACTGCTGCCCCGTCAACCACTAATCTACTTTCTGTCTTTATGAATTTGTCTAATCTGGACCTCTCATATAACTGGAAATATGAAAAAATGTGACCTTTTGTGGCCAAAACTGTTTTAAATACTTCAAGTATTTCTCTTATTTAATCTTCCCAACAACCTATAAGGCAGGCATTATTATTATTTAACAGATAAGGAAAAGTGAGACATGGTTTAGTAACTTAACTGGGTCACAGGGTTCCTAAGTGGGTGAGCTGGACTTGAAGCCTAGGCAGTCTGTATTCAGTCTGTGAGCTCAACTATAACTTGAGTTTCTCCTTCAAGGAGCTTGATCAAACTTTATCTCCAGAGTGATCAAGGATGGGCAGAATAACAGTTGGAGTCCATGGGGAAAATAGAATATCTATGGTTGAGTGAGTGATATTATGTTTAAACTGGCATGACAAATATGGAGAAGGATCTCGAAGGATCTGAGGTGATAGTAAACGAAGCAGATTCAACTGCTTGGAAGAGAATGGGCTAATTGGAACTATGGTCAATGGTCTAGACAACTAGGATCATTTCTAAAGTGGAGCATGATAAAGAAAAGGAATGAGAATATGTTCAGGATATCACATGTATTTGTCCTCCAAGAAGGAAATAACAAAATAAGATTAAATTTCATGAGACCATTGGTCAATTATGTTCGTGTAGTTGGAGATATGTGAGCTGCATCCTTTTAGGCACCAAGACCAAGAGAAAATAAAGTAATTTACTATCACAATCCAAGTGGAAAGTGGAAAGAGATTAGAGTATTTGTTAACAGTAGAAATGCCAGCCCATTGGATGGTACCTGGACCCCACCTTGACTCCTGCAGATAGTACAGCAACACTTACCACAGACCCCACTCATGAGAGATTTGTGTGTACAACATTCAAGAACCCTTAATTGAACATTTCACTATTGATAGTCTCTTGAAGGAGTAGATAAGTGGAGGACAGCAGAGAAAGATGAGGGATGAAGAAGGCAGTTACCACCTGTGTTCTTTTCCTATTGCTACTATACAAAGTATCACAAACTTAGTGGTTTGCCCCAGCACAAATTTATTCTCTTTTGGCTGTTGAAGTCACATGTCTGAAATCAGTTTCACTGGGATAAGGTGTTGGCAAGGCTAGCTCCTTTGGAATTCTGAGAGGAGAGTGTTTTCTTGCTTTTTGCAGCTTCTAGTGACTTATTATATTCCTTGGCTTCTGACCTCTTTCTCCATGTTCAAAATGTATAGCTCCAGTCTCTGCTTCTAGCACCACATCACCTTCTCCTCTGAGTGCAGTCAAACCTACCTCTACTCCCTTCTTAAAGAGCACTTCTGACTGCATTTAGGGCCAATCTGGATTATCCAGGATACTCTCCCCGTGTTAAGATCCTTAATCACATTTGCACAGTCCCTTTTGCCACATAAGTAAACATTTACAGGTTCCGGGGAGGAGGACACAGATATCTTTGGAGGCCATTATTCAGCCTCCCCCATCATCATTCTCCACTGCCTTTCAAGTTTCTCTTATACATTACATGAATTTCACAAGGGACACAGCTGAGATAGCAAATCCCGAGCAGAGACACCATTTGAACTTCTATTTAATCACTCACTGTTTCATTCAACAGATATTTGATGAATATCCACTAGGTATCCAGAACTGTGTTAGCCCAACGGAGATATATTCCTGCCCTCATGGAGCTCACAGGTCACATTATCCCCTCTACTAAATCATGTACACCCTTCCCCTTACTCCTTTTCTTGCTTCTGTGAATTTGCCCTTCTTTGTCCAGTCCTGCCTTCCTGACACTAAACCAGGTAGCACTGCCTTTCTTAGAGGATGGGACAAGAACAGAATTCATTTAAACATGTAGCACGATTAGCCTATTAGCATTAGAAACCTCAGATGATGTTTTCCTCTTTAGTTATTATGTTTACTTCACCTAACCTGAAGTTATGTGGAAATGTAATATCCCAGGCATGGGTTAAATTTGTGAAGGACCCTAATCTCCTTTGAATAGGGATTAGTGACTGTATAAATATTGCTCAAGAAAGAGCTGATCCTTGGAGAATGAGGGCTGCTTTTACTGTAAAGTGCTGACTACTCGGATGTGTGAACGAACTGTTTATAGTATTCATCTTTACCGATAGGAGTCTGCTTCTATCTACTGGCTGGAGAATTTCATAATCAGGACCACACAGGTAATTTCTACTTGGATTTTTGTGTTTGTTTCTGATTTACATGCATAATGTCTGCTCCTGCCTACCTAGGCCTTCTTTACTCCGAAACTAACCAGCTCTTTCTGGTCCTACCTTCTAGAGTGGGTGATTAAACTAACAAGTGTGTTGTCTTATGAAAATTGTTAGGTAGCTACAGATAACCAAGGTATCTCAGAGGACATCTGACTCCAGGAGGGAGGCCATGGGATACAGAACCCACTTAGAGAGGCCTGAGGAAAAGGAACAAGATGATCCAAGGAGGTAAGGGCATGACTAGAATTTCAGGGGACTCAGGGTTAGCAGTAGTTGAGGACAGGAGAATTCTGTTGCTCTAAAGACAGTCTTGGGATTGTGACTAGTCTTTGTTACATCATGTGAGAGCAAACAGCTTGAGAATTCTCTAGGAAAGTTGTAACTTCCAGGGGAAGAAAAATATTTATTTTACTGTCAGAAATGTTAGAATCTTTCAGAAAACAAGGTTAATTAGGATTTCTATTACAGAAAACCAAATATTATACTGGTTTTGCCATTTGAGTGTGAAAAATATTATTCTGAGTTTGAGCCAAAGAGACCTAGAAAGAGTTGAGGGAAAGAAGATTTGTATCATATGAAATATATTAGAGGACTCTGTCATAAAGTATTACAGAATTAGCATGAGTGTAATATATAATCAAATAAGTGCAAAAATGAAACAGTGAGATTTCATTTTGCAATTAATTGTCCAAGATTGAAGGAATATATGATTGGTGGATAAGAATTAAGAGGCACCGTATATTTGGAGGCAGTGTTGCTGATAGAATCATTCTGGAAGGCAGTTTGAAAAGTGACCTTTGGAAAGCTTGTATTCTGATTTGGTCATTTTGATTCTAGGGTATGCACCATAGAAGTAATCATAATGTTTAAATATTTACATAAAAATATATTCCTTATAGTATTGTTTAAAATCAGAAAAGGTCTATTATAATAGCTACCACATATTTAGTGATTATAATGTTTCTGACATTGTGCTTGATCCTTGATCTTGAGAGACAGCTGGAAAGTAAAGGGAGAGAAAAGAGAAGAAGAGAGGAATAATATAAGAACACAGAAGTAATAGGGCATTGCCTATCCCCTATGTTTCCTAACAGCCTAATGATTTGGTATTTCAGGTCTTGGAAAGAGTTAGATTAAAGGTAGAAGCCTTAGAAATGGTGTAAACAAGATTCTGTGACACTCGTAGGAAAAGATCATTTTTCCCTCTGCTGCGCCTCAGCCATGTTACAGACTGATAGCCTGAAGTTATGCTATCCAATAAGGCAGACACTAGCTACATGTGGCTTCTTATATCTAAATTAAAGAAAATAAGAAATTCAGTTTCTTGGTCACATGAGCCACATCTGAAGTGCTCATTAACCACACATAGCTAGTTGCTACTACATTTGAGAGCACACTTATAGAACATTTTCATCATCAGAGAAAGTGCTTTTACATAGCACTACCCTGAAGACTCAACACAGATAAATAACTGTGAGTAAAAGTTCTATGCCTTGCTGAGCAGTGGGAAAAATCTATTCCATTTCACATCAGTCACCCCATCTTGTAGCTGGTATTTATCATCACCTGGAACTGCTTAAAAATAATAAATGTAGATTTCTACTTTTCCTCCTCCTCTCATTCCCTCAATTACTCTCCATATACCCTTCTTCCTAACTCATTGGACTTTCAATTTATTGGCCCCCCTATTTTCTCTTTATCCACTGGTACATTGATGTCTAATAAAAATATAATGAAGTATGATGATACTTCATTATATTTTTATAGATATATAGATGATAGGTACTCTGATTAACACTCTCCATTACTTCAAGGAAATTCTAGTTATGGTTTGCAAAGTTTTTATCATGAGTAATGAAGAATTTTATCAAATGCATTTTTTTTTTGCATCTTTTAAGATGATAATATAAATTTAGGGGTTTTTCTCCTCTTTATTCTACAGATGCAATGAATTACCTTGATTGACTTTTGAATGTTAAGCTATTAGTGATTTTAAAATCTCAGAAAACTAGAAATAGAAGAGAACTTCTTTAGCCTGTATGTGCAGAAAGCTGCAGCTAACATCATTCTTTTTTTTTAAAATAAGTATTTGTTTATGTATTTATGTATTTATTTAGAGAGCAGGAGGAGGGGCAAAGGGAAAGGGAGAGGGAGCATCTCAAGCAGATTCTGCACTTTCTATACAGCCCAACGCAGGGCTCAATCTCACCACCCCGAGGTCATGACCTGCGTTGAAATAAAGAGTTGGACACTTGACCAACTGAGCCACACAGGTGCCCACTAGCATTATTCTTAATTGTGAAAGACTGAAAACCTCCCCCCTAATATTGGGAAAAAGGCAAGGCCCTGCTGTCACTTTTTGTTTTTTGTGATATGGAAGTCCAGAAATAACACTGCAGGTCTTAGACGTACAATAAGGCAGGGGAAAAAGCATCCAAAGTGGAAAGGAAGAAGTGCAACTGTCTTTGTTTGCATACAACATAGTAATCTACATTAAAAGTTCTAAGAAATAGGGGGACCTGGTGGCTCAGTCGATTAGGTGTTTGGCTTTTGATTTTGGCTCAGGTCATGATCTCAGGGTCATCAAGCAAGCCCTTCATTGGGCTTGGAGCCTGCTTAAGATTCTTTCTCCCTCTGCCCCTGCTCATGCTCTCTCTCTCTCAAAAAAAAAAAAAAAAATTCTAAGAAATATATATTTTTTAAAATCCAGTAGAACTACCAAGTGAGTTTAGTAAGGTTGCAGGATATAATTTCAATATACATACAGAAGTTTTATTTTTATATACTAACATTAAACAATCAGAAATGGAAGTGAAAATAGTATAATTTATAATAGTATAAAAATAGTAAATGCTTAACAAGTTTGACAAAATATGTGAAAGACTTGTCACTGAAAACTCATAACTGTCATGAGAAATTAAAGAAAACTTAAGCAAAGGGGAGATATATCATGTGTATGGATTGTATGACTCATTATTGCTAAGATAAAAATTATACCAAAACTGATCTATAGCGTCGCTGCAATCCCTACCAAAATTTCAGCAGAGCTTTTTTCAGAAATTGACAAGCATATTCAAAAATGTATATGAAAGTGTCAAGGACCTAGAATAGCCACAACATTCTTGAAAAAGAAGTACAAAGCAGGAAGACTTATATTATCTGATTTCAAGACTTATTATGAAGTGATAGCAAACATGATAGTATGGTATTAATATAAAGATAAACTGAATAGAATAAACAGTCTAGAAATAGCTCCACACATTTATGTTTAACCAATATTTTATAAAGATTCCAGTCAAGTTAGTAGAGAAATAATAATCTTTTTAATAAATGATCCTAAATAAATTGGATAACAATGGGGAAAATAACAAATCTTGACCCTTGTCTCACGTCTTATACCAACAGTAATTCAGTAATGCAGTAAAGACTTAAATGTAATATCTAAAAGCATAAAACCTCTAGAACAAGATGAGAAAACCTTATTGACTTTGATTTTGGTGAAGATTTATCACATAGAACACAAAAAGCACAAAGGTAAAGAAAAAATTAATAAATTAGACTTCATCAAAGTTTTCAAGTTCTGACTTGAAAATCTTTGTAAACGTATATCCAACACAGATCTTGTTTGAAGACATCTAAATAACTCTTACAACTAAGTAATAAGAAGACAAACATCCCAGTAAATACTGGCAAAAAGTTTGAGCAGACATATCACCAAAAGAGAGATGGGGATAGCAAATAAGCACATGACAAGCTACTCAACATCATTAGTCATGAGGTAAATGCAAATTTAAAATCAGAATTAGATACTACTACATATCTACAAGAAGGAATAAAATTAAAAAGACTATTCATACCAATTGTTGGTGAAGAGGTTGAGGAACAAAACTCATGCACTGCTGTTGAGAATGTAAAATGATATAGCTATGTTAGAAAACAGTATAGCAATTCCTTAAAAACTTAAATACATACCTCCCATATGACCCAGGCATTCCACAATGAGGCATTTTTCAAGAGAAATGAAAGCATATGTCCACACAAAAACTTATAAACAAATGTTCATAACACTTTTATTTGTAATAGCCAAAAACTGGAAACAACTCAAATTCCTATAAACAGTAGAGTAGGTAAAGAAATTATAATATATATTTTTTAAAGATTTTATTTATTCATTTGAGAGAGAGCAAGAGAGATCACAGAGAGAGAGGGGGAGGGAAAACAGACTTGCTGCTGAGCAGAGAGCCAGGTTCGGGGCTCGATTCTAGGACCCTGAGATCATGACCCAAGCTGAACGCAGATGCTTAACCAACTGAGCCACTCAGGCGCCCCAGTAATATATTTATATAATGGAATACTAATTAGCATAAAAAGGAATGAACTATTGACATATATAACAATATGGTTGAATTTCACAATAATTAGGTTGAATAAAAGAAGTCAGACAAAAGGTATCATTTCTGTGGGTACTAAAAGATGGTGATGGAGTGATCTATGCAGATATCTGGGGAAAAATAGGAAGAACAGCAAGTACAAATACTCTGAATATGGGGTTTGTATCTTATAAGCCTTAAGGCCATTCTTTGGACTATATGGTGAGTGATGTAGGAAGCCATTGGAGGATTTGAGCAGAGCAGTGTCATGATATGATCTGTTTTTACAATGATGATTCTGACTTCTGTGGTGAAGTTTACATGGGGGAGTGGAATTGCTGAGTTTAAGGAGATAGCTGAGATACAGATTAGAGAGTATCACAATAATTCAGGTAGTGGTAGTGGTGGAAACAGTTAGATTCTGGGTATATTTTGAAATTAAAGCTTGATATGTTTTGTGTAAGAGAGGAGTCAAGAATGATTCCAATATTGTGTGTGTGAGTGTGTGTGCACATGCATGCATGCATGCGAGCACAATTAGAAGGATAGAATTACAATTGACTGAAATGAGGAATATCATAGGAGGAGAGATTTGGGAAGGGAAGATGAGGGGAAGAGCTTTAAAAATTTTAAGTATCACAAGCCTATTATCTATCTGAAAGGAGATGGTGAACAGGCAATGGAAAAATGTAAAATCCTGAGGAAAAATCTCAGGAGTAAAGTTTTGACCAGGGGTAAAAACTTTAGAATTATCAACATATAGAGAGCATTAAAGATATGAGAATAGATGAGATCACGAAAATACAATGGTTGAATCCTGAGGTTGTTATGGAAAAACTGGGAGTGACTCATAAAACCATCATGGAATAAGTAGGAATTAAATCCTGAAACATTCCCATTAAGAGACCAAAGGTATATAAAATATTTAATAAATGAGGTGGAAATGGAATAACCAATGAGTTAACCACAAAGGATAGTGTCCTGAAAACTGTTTCCAGGAGAAGGGAATATTCAGCTCTGAAAAATGGCTAACAGTTCAAGTCAGATAAAGGCCATTACCTTACCGCATTTAGGTAATTTATGACTTAGGCAAGAGTAGTTTGAATGGAGTTGGGGGTATAAACTTGATTGAGTGTACTCAAGAAAGAATATGAGAAAATGAATAGAAAGCAATATTCTATATAAGACTTTTGAGAAGTTTTTGGGTTTGTTTTTTGGGGGTTTTTTTGAATAAAAATAGTATAGAAATAGGATAATACTTGGAATGGTATCAAAAGAGGGATTTTTGAAGGTGGGAAAGTGAGAACATGTTTATAAGCTGATGGGAACATTTCTTTAGAGAAGGAAAATTGATAACCTTGGGAACACAAGAGAGACGATCTGTGTGCACAAATGGAGGATGGTCTTAGCTTTAGCATGGACAGTTCATCAAGGCAAAATATGTGGTACTGATGCTATAGGTAGATAAATGTGACAGAAGGAGCTTTTGGAAGTTTTGTTCTTCATTTTCTGTCCGTGAAATAGTCATCAGCAGAAGGTAAAGATAGGAGAGGATATGTTAGAGTTTTGAGGAGAGATGTGAAGTTATAAAATAGAAAACAAGGTGACACGAATTAGGAAAATGCAGCATAATACCTATGCAGAATGAAAGGCTCATTTGAGTTTCTTAATCATAAATTTAAAGTTAACATGTTGAGGCTTTTCTTCAACCCCAGTCAGTAGCATGGATGAATGGACAGGGTAGTCTGAGAGATGGGGTTCATCAAGGTTGTAGTTTTGTCAAGCAATTAAAATGATGCAAAAGTTACTAATGACTTGAAGATATATGGGAAAAAAGTGATTACCATGACCACTAAATTTAACCCAGATATGCAGGAAAATGAGGACAGGAAACAAGGAGCAGTGAAATCGGTGGTAGAATCAACCAGTGGATTATATAGATCCTGATTAGTGAAACATGGTTGCATCTGTGGTATTACAGAGAATATGCTGGAAAGATAGACAGTGGTAAACCAATCCTTGAAACTGATCTCACGGGGAAGTTGAAGTTTTTCATGTGACAAGGTCTAGGATATATCCACTAAATAGAAGAAAGATCACTGGACAAGAGAAGGTTAAAAAAACCAAGAAGCCAGAGAACTAAAAGGATTATCTTCACAATCATGGAAATCACCAATAATTATAACGACATTAATATTTTGAGAGATTGGCTTTGAACCAAGAGCTAAAATGGTCATAGAATAAGGGGGAGTGATTTAAGGATTGGTAGATAATTCCACTGATATGAGATTCAAAAATATAGATTCTGAGGGAAGCAGGTATCAACACAGAAAAGAAGTAGCAACATAAGGCAACTTGAAAACTAGTTCCATCTGGTAGGGAGCAAAATGGAGAATAGTGCAGCCCCCATTGATCACAGCAGCAGGAGAAGCAGGCTTCAGGGAAGGGGCCAGGTTTAATTTAGAGCAAGAGATGAACAACAACAACAAAAATTTCAGAGAAGAGGCTGAAGTAAAGGGAATTCTACCTGTGATTAACCACTAAGTTCCAAGAGGCTCAAGAGAAGGGTCTCAGTTCAGGACTGGGAGAGGCAAAAACAGGGATGTGCAGAGCCAAACGGGGATTAGACAGGAGGTGATGAGAGTAATCAGGAAATTCCTTTCTTCTTATGGTGGTGCCTAACATTACAGAGATAATGGTTATGATGAGATTAATCATGATGATGCCAGGCCTTTAGCAACAGTAAGTAGAGAAATGTTGGGTTCTTTCCAGGAGTACCTAGCCTCCTAGAGCTGCCTCTTGACTGCTGTCAAGGAAAGTGGGGTAGACAGGTGGCAGCATGTTTGCTCTGAGCCTGAAGGCTTCCTCTGGAAGCATGCCTGTAGCACCCACCTGAGAACTCTGGCAATAAAAACTGTCAGAAAAAACTGGCAGGCACATGTCTTAAGATGTTATTTTTATTAATTTGATATTAATTAATGGCTTTAAATATTTATAATACACAAATGTCATACAATTAGGCAGTAGATATTGAACTATTAGGCAATAGATATTGAACTATGATGTCAGGTACTGTAAAGCACCTTACATACATTATTTAATCCTTACTCCAAGTATTATCTTTGTACTTTATAGATGAGGATATTGATGCTTAGAAAGTTTAGATAACTTTAAGTTCATACTGTTAGCAAGTAGCAGAGACAAATTGACATTGAAGTTTATCAGATTTCAAGACCATGATATGTCATCAGAACTGTACCAATTATCTCTAAAATAAGTATCACTAGATGATTTTTAGCAAATTTTACAATTTTCTTGACCAATGAATGTTACCATAATATGGATCTTGAAAGAACTATTTTAGCATTTTTCTTCTGACCACCTTACTTCTCCGCAAGTTTAACAAAAATAGTCTAATTAATATTTAAACCATCATGCGGAAGGAAGAACACAGAGAATGCTCTTTGACCTCTGGAAACACTTTAGGATTTCACCAGAAGGCTTTAGCTTAGGGATTAGAAATGTTCTGAGTTAATTTGTTCTGTTTTACCTTCATTCTTTTTATATAGCTATCCCAAAACAAAGTTTGGGAGGAACCTTGGGTGGAATGGAAATTTGAAAAGAAAATCACTAATGTGGGAGCACCTAAGCCAGATTTCCACTCTGCATAATAGGGAAGGCCATAATGTCCTGACAGTGTTCTCTAGTTCTGCTGTAATGGTTCTCAGAATCTAGAGTTCAATAAAAAAATAGCCAAAGTGCTTATTTAAAAAAAACCCCACATAATCTTTAGTCGGCTGAAATCAGAATCTCTTGTGGGGAGATTTGAGATGGGGTAGTGGGGTGTGTAGGGGATGCATGCTGACCTTCTATAGATTCTGATTCAGCAAGAGACTACCTGGGAGCCCAGGCCTTAATTTTCTTTGCCCCAGGTCTACATTTCCCAGTTCCCCTTCCTTGGGAAATTAGGGAATTCCCAACCCCTTCTACCTCTCCACAATCTCTGGTTCTTCCCATGATTCCAGTACTTCCAAGAAGAAACAAGGACAGAACAAATATATCAGATAACTGAGATATAGAACTTAAATACATATTGCTACAGCTGTACAAACAATTGTCTTACAGAAGAGATTAAGGTTGGGGCACCTGGGTGGCTCACTCGGTTAAGTGTCAGACTCTTGATTTCAGCTCAGGTCATGATGTCAGGGTCATGAGGTTGAGCCCTGCATTGGGTTCTGTGCTGAGCATGGAGCCTACTTAAGATTCTCTCTCCTTCTCCCCCTCCTCCCCCAACTCATGCACTCATGCTCTCTCTCTCTCAAAATAAATAAATAGGGGCGCCTGGGTGGCTCAGTTGGTTAAGCGACTGCCTTCGGCTCAGG